>NC_066883.1:35671460-35726242 GCF_022985175.1 Labeo rohita | reverse complement strand
AATCAGAGATGTCAGTGAAACATTTTATTTGCATCATTATACAGAGCCTACTCAAATTCTATGTTGTATATATAGCAATATTTCAATTATAAACATCTTAGATAACATGTTGTAATTAACATGAAACTCATTAAAGGAAATGTTTTGTATACTGACAAATGACTGGTTGTTGGGTTTTGTTATATATTTTTCCAATTTAAATCGGGTGTTTCTTTATCAATGTCTTAATGAGCAGGAATCCAAAGAATAAAAACGATCAGTTTAAGATTAAAGTCACCAAATATTTTTGTTGTTCTCCAACAAAACAGAAAAAAAATCACCTTCACAAATCTTGTGGCATTTCACAGCAAAACTAGTTTATTTGAGCCCATCTCATATTTACTTAATATGAATCCCTTTATCACAATATTCACTTGAAATATTAAATCTGTAGAAAACATTTGCTCACTCTGACACAGAACAATGCTTTTTAATATGCGTTACTAACGCTGATGACTGAGTGAATCTCTTTCCACACTGAGTACAGGGATACGGTTTCACTCCAGTGTGAACTCGCTCGTGTACTTTCAGGTGTTCAGACCGAATGAAAGTCTTCTCACAAAATGAGCACTTGTAAGGTCTTTCCCCAGTGTGAATTATTTGGTGCCGTTTTAGTTGACTAGCAGTAGGAAAGCTCTTCCCACACTCACAACACACATGATCTCTTACTTCATTATGTGTTTTCTGGTGCCGTTTACACCTGTCCAGGCTTTTGAAACTCTCTCCGCAAAAAGAACACAAGTGAGGCTTCTCATGAACTGTCAGGTGTATTTTTAGATGTGATAATGATATAAACTTCTTACCACATTCAATACAGATAAATGGCGTTTCACCAGAGTGACAGAGCAAATGGTAATTGAGACTTATTACATGTTTGAAACTCTTTCCACACTGAGTACAGTGGTACGGCTTCTCTCCAGTATGAAGTCGCTCATGTACTGTCAGGTTTCCAGACAAACTGAAACTCTTGTCACAATATGAGCACTTGTAAGGTTTTTCTCCAGTGTGAATCCTTTGGTGCTGTTTCAGATGGACAGATCTAGTAAAGCTCTTCCCGCACTCAAAGCACACATGATCTCTGACTTCATTATGTGTTTTCTGGTGCTGTTTACAGTTGTTCAGGGTGGAAAAACTTTTTCCGCACAAAGAACACAAGTAAGGCTTACCATCTGAATGAACTTTCAGATGCTTTTTTAGATTTGATGACGAAATAAAATCTTTACCACACTGATCACAGCTAAATGCCTTTTCTCCAGAGTGAATGAGCAA
The DNA here is from genome assembly GCF_022985175.1 of Labeo rohita. NCBI lineage: Eukaryota > Metazoa > Chordata > Actinopteri > Cypriniformes > Cyprinidae > Labeo > Labeo rohita. Next base: position 35,724,934 of record NC_066883.1, on the reverse strand, counting down.
GTGTTTACGGAGACTTGACACATCAGAAAAACTCTTTCCACACTGAAGGCATGTGTACGGTTTCTCTCCAGTGTGGATTCTCATGTGTCTTTTAAGGTTTCCTCGGTCTCTGAAACTCTTTCCACACTGTGGGCAGATGAACAGCTGTTTGCCTTTGATTTCACAGTGTTCCTCCTCCACTTTATTCACCTCAGGACTTTGCTGTTTTACTTCTATCCAGTCTGAAATAACAACAAATAACAAACGATGCAAATCAGATTAAACAGAAGAAAGCAAAAGAGCTCACATATTTATCAGAGTATCAAATATCAGATCTTTTAAGTGTTCAAGGATAGTTCTGTCATTTCTTGTTAATAAAATTAAAATGTTCATTATTTTGCTTATTATTTCACAGCCACTAAATCATTTAGACAACAGCTTTAACGTATCTCAGCAGTCAGCAATAATGAATCATGAATGGACACCAACCTGTTTCTTCCTTGGTATCTTCATGTTTTATTCTGGATGGTTCTGGATAACTCATATCGTCAATCTCCTCTTTAACAAACTCCATCTTTACCATAGTATGGCACAGATTTCAGCTGCACCTGGAGTTTGTATCTGTAATGTAGGATGATGTGAATATTCCTCACCTGTTTAATCCAGTTAAAGCCCAAAACAACCACAGATTCTAAAGATTTGATTGGTCGTGTCAATCACAGTGATCACCTACACAACACTGAAACAAATCCAGTACAAACCTGTGACCTTTGTATAGGGTTATTTTGTGTCAAATCCAAATTTCAGACACTTCCATAATCAAAAACATAAATAGCATAAACAAAATATGTAACGTCATGGATGCTTAGAGGAGAGTCAAAATTGCTATTTCATCTGGAATTTGAAGCCAACTTTAGAAGGAGGGAAGCATTGTTGCTTTATTTTTACACAAAGAATGGTAATTCTATTAGTACAATCTGTTGACTGTGACAGTTCATGAATGGGGAAAAACAATTTCTATGTTTTTTTCCCACTTAAGTTTAAACTCCTGTTTCTTCCATGCTTAAAGGAGAAGTCCACTTCCAAAACAAAGATTCACATATAATGTACTCACCCCTTTGTCATCCAAAATGTTCATGTTTTTCTTTCTTCAGTCGTAAAGAAATTGTTTTTTTTGAGGAAAACATTTCAGCATTTTTCTCCATATAATGGACTGATATGGTGACCCAATTTTGAACTTCCAAAATACAGTTTAAATGCAACTTCAAACAATCCCAAATTCAGTTGTAAATGATCCCAGCTGAGGAAGAAGGGTCTTATCTATCGAAATGATCTGTTATTTTCATAAAAATAATACAATTTAAATACTTTTTAATCTCAAATGCTCATCTTGTCTTGCTCTCCCTGAACTCTGTGTATTCTGACTCAAGACAGTTGATGTCGAAAAACTCCAACATATTTTCTCTCTCAACTTCAAAAATCATTTCAAAATCATCCTACATCACTGCAGAAGTACCGACACAGTCTTTGCAAAGTAAACATGCAAAGAAGATCAAACACCCTTAACAAAAAAGGTAAAACAGCGATATAGGGCGATTTTGAAGTTGAGGGAGAACATGAGATGGGAGTTTTTCGACATACCCTAACTGCCATGAACCGGAACAAAAACAGTCCAGGCAGAGCAAGACAAGACAAGCGTTTGACATTAAAAAGTATATACACTGTATTATTTTTATTCAAATAACCAGTCGTTTTGCTAGATAAGACCCTTCTTCCTCAGCTGGGATCGTTTATAACCGCATTTGGGATCGTTTGAAGCCGCATTTAAACTGCATTTTGGAATCGGGGCACTATATCAGTCCATTACACAAAGAAAAAATGCAGAAATGTTTTCCTCAAAAAACATAATTTCTTTATGACTGAAGAAAGACATGAACATCTTGGATGACAAAGGGGGTGAGTACATTATATGTGAATCTTTTTTTTTGGAAGTGGACTTCTCCTTTAACTGGATCAGAAAAAAAATAATCTGTTTTAACAAAACCAAAGCATTTTATACAATATGTAACATACAATTAGTTTGAACAAAATGTCAGCCTGAATAAAAATGCTAATTTTTGGTTTCAATGTCAAAAACATGAAGAGTGCAAGTATGGTTTCTGTAATCCTTAATAGTAAAAGATTAAAAAACACACATAGGTGATTATCTCATGAAGGGATGATCTTGTGGTTTGTCTCAAATGAATGAGACAATGAAATGTGCTTAATGTGCCAATTTATAGAAGATCTCATTGGATTTTCAGCAGCTCAGTTAAACATTACATCTCCATTTTTGTTTTACTAATTGTCAGTTACACGGTTTTTCTTTGTTGTTGTTCACTTTCCCCATTGTAACTGTATCTAGAAACGCTGCAGTTACTTTGACAATATAAATGTACAAATATTTGTTATGCCAATAAAGTACCTAACTGGGTGAAATGATAGATTTGACTAATTTTAATGCTTTGGATAAACATATTAAGTAGTTTCAATAATTTTAAGGGTGATAAATGTGAAAACCGAATGTGAATCCTGATTTAACAGCAGAAAACAACAGAGATCAGGTATCAGTCTGTGTATCAGATATTTGATGTGTCAAAGTTTAGTTCTGTCATTCACTTGTTACTGCTGTACCGGGTCATGATCATTTAAATGCATTTCTGTATCATTTATCATCCATATACTGATCGATATTACACTGCTACTAAAACAATCAAAAATGAAGAATCATGAATGGACACCAACCTGTTTGTTCTTCAGTATCTTAATGTGTTATTCTGGATCACTCATATCATCAATCTTCTTTTTAATAAACTCAAAATTTACCATAGTATGTGTCAGATTTCAGCACTCAACTCTCCTCTTTCTTCTGCTCGTCGTGTTCTTGTTCTTTTGTATTTGTATGGCAAACTCGAAAACGCTGTAGTGTATTGCTGACACCTCCTGGAAACTCATGGTAACAAAAACACATATAGGGGTGGTTTCCCGGACCAAGATTAAATTAAGACAGGAGTAGGCCTTAATCTAGAATAGTTAATCATGTTTTAAAAAATGGCTTTCTGAAACACAGATTAAGTACAGATTACTAACACCTGGACTATGGAGTCCTCAACTAAAATACACTCCATTAATTTAATACCACCTGTGCAAATCAGGATTAGCTGGATTGAGGTTGCCTATAAAACATGGAATGAACCAAGAAAAGGTTAAAATTGTATGTAACTGAGAAGCAAATCCAAGAAAAACAATAGCAGCAGAAAAAGCACTGCAATCAAAAAACAAACAAATTAATTAATTAATTAACACACAAACAAGTGTTTGAACAAGAGAAAGCTTTTTAAAAGCAAGACACACAACAGGTGTCAAAATATAAAATTAGGAATGTCTAGGAATCGCATTGTAATGAATTCTTGCATAAATTATTGCAATCAGCTGTTGTTGTTAGTTTTGCAACATTAGTATTGTTATTATTTGTTGTTAGAATTACATATTTTAACAATATCCCCATGAAAACAGTAAAGAGAAAAGAATAGCTGTTTGAGAGAGAGAGACATTGTCAGAATTATATTGGCACCCTAAAAAAATAGTATAAAAATAAGAGCATTGGGAACATAAATCTGTATTTATTGTTTGTCTTTCTGAAAAAAAAAAAAAAGTAAAAGTAAATTATATATATATATATCACAAAAATCTTTTCTTTTTTTAACAAAATCACATTATGAAAATATTTTTTCTCTAATACACATTGGCCTAGAAATTATTATGAGTAAAATCTTTAAAGATCTACTGTACATTCCCATTTACATTTACATTTTAGGACACCAGGGTGACTAAATATATACAGGAATATAAATATGAGGGAACACAAAGGTCAATTCTTTTTATCATCCATCATAATGACACAAAAAAATAGAGTTCTGCAGATAGTTCCAATCAACAGGAAATGTTAACAATCTGCCTACAGTGATTTGTCTGTGTCTCAACTGTCTTAATGCAATGTGAGGAAGAAAGTTTGAGTGGCACAACACTTTCCAAGGATCACAGCTGGAGAATTGCAGAAAATAGTCTTGGAGTCATAATGAGCTATGGTTGGATCTTCCAGCAGAACAATGAATCAAAAGGACCATCAAAATTAAAAAAAAAAAAAAAAAAAAATGGGACACTGAGCACAAAATGAAGGTTCTGCCATGGATGTCCCAGTTCCCTGACCTAAACCCTATAGAAAACTGAAGACAAGAGAGTTTATCATGGAGTTGGGAATCTGAAGGGTCTGGAGTGAATCTGGATGAAGGAATGGTATATGATCTCTTGTCAAGTGTTTTTTAGAGTCATCAGGCATTATAGGATAGACCATAGCTGTTAAATTGGCCAAAGGAGGTTGCAAAAAGTATTGAATAAAAGGGTGCTATTAATTGTGGCCAATGTGTGAGAGAAAAAAAAACTTTCATAGTGACATTTCCATTCCTTTTCATTATACTTAAAGAAAAAGGCATTTTTTTAAAAATAAAACATCAAAATAATTACCAGTGCAGATTTATTTTCACAGGCTTCTTTGTTTACATCCACCAAGGATACCAATAATTTTGATATATGAAGACTGGAAACACAATGTTAATCTGAAGTTAAACCTGCCTCCTGGTAGGTTTAATTTAAGCTTCATTTTAGTCCTGAAGTAGCTCTAGTCTTCCTTCAGGAAATCAGCCTATTAAATTCCTGACTAGACTAAGTCTAAGACTATTTAAAACCATGACAAAGAAAGCAGATTACTGTTAATCTGGTTTAAAGGGCCACTTTAGTCTAGGACTAGGCTTAATCTCTGTCCGGGAAACCGCCCCGTAGAGTTTTCTTGTTTTATGAGGATTTTCCATAGACATTGTTTTTACTTAATCTATGATGATGTCTGAGATCTTCTGTAAATTGGGACATGAAGCACATTTCATTGTGTGTCAACAGACTACAGGATCATCACACATATCACTGAACAACTAAATACTATAATAGATTTACACATCAATAAAAATCACATAATCAGAGATGTCAGCGAAACGGAAATTTTATTTGCATCGTTATACAAAGTCTATGCAACGTTTATGTTGCATATATAACAATATTGCATTTATAAATATATCTTTCGTTACATATTTTTCCAGGTTATTTGGGTGTTTCTTTGTCAGTTTCTTAAAGAGCAGGCAGTTAATCACAGAATTAAAAACATCAATGTAAGATTAAACTGACTAAATACTTCTTATGGTATTTCACAGCAAAACTAACAACTTCAGCTAATCTTATATTTACTGTATCTTAATCTTACATTATTGTAAGACCAGAAATGATCTCCCCAGTCAAATCAAAGTCCGGGAACTCTCACAAAACAGACGCCATGCAACAAAACAATAAAACTAATCTAGCAAAGAGATCTCCAAAAAGAACAAACGACACCACCTTGCTCAAATGTCTCTCTTTGCTCATTTACGACCCCCTCTCCATCTTCCCCAACAGGCTTCAATGAAAGTAAACCAAGAATATCTATATACCTCATATGATGTGTCTTGTGAATGTGTTGTTGTTCCCCTTCACATCTAGTGTTCTAGAAGTGTCAGCGCAATTGATAAAATGGTCTCAATTTCACAGCAGTCACTTACAGTTGAGGTCAAAAGTTTATATACACCTTGCAGAATCTGCAAAATGTTAATTATTTTACCAAACTAAGAGGGGTCATACAAAATGCATGTTATTTTTTATTTAGTACTGACCTAAATAACATATTTCATATAAAAGATGTTTATGTGTTAAAAAATGTTAATTAAAATAATTAACATTTTGCAGATTCTGCAAGGTGTATATAAAAAGGTGTATGAGAAAAATCCTTTCAGTTCCCACAAATTCTTTGGTTTTTCAGCATTTTGTGTTTGAACCCTTTCCAACAATGACTGTATGATTTTGAGATCCATCTTTTCACACTGAGAACAACTGAGGGACTCATATGTAACCATTACAGGAGGCTCAAACACTCACTGATGCTTCAGAAGGGGGTGAAAACTTTTGAATGGAATGAGGGATGTGTACATTTTTCTTATTTTGCCTAAATATCATATTTTTCCAATTAGTACTGCCCTTAGAAGCTACAGAAGATACGTACACTTTTCCAAAAAGACAAAATAAGTTAAATTTACCCTGACCTTTAAATTCAAAAATTTGAAAACCTTCTGTAATAAGGTTCAAACGTTCGAAAAGTGAAACACATTCCACACTGAGTACAATGGTACGACTTATCTACGCATTCTAAGAACTCACTCATGCTTTTTCAGGTTTCCAGAGTGACTAAAACTCTTGTCACAATATGAGCACTTCTATAGTTTTTTCTCCAGTGTGAATTCTTTGGTGCCGTTTCAGATGGCTAGCTGTAATAAAGCTCTTCCCACACTCACAACACATGTGATCTTTCACTTCATCATGTGTTTTCTGGTGCTGTTTACAGTGAGTCAGTCGTGAAAAACCCTTTCCACAGAAAGAACACACATGAGGCTTCTCATGTGAATGAACTGCCTGATGAATTTTTAAATTCGATGATGAAATAAACGTTTTACCGCATTGATCACAGCTAAACGGCTTTTCTCCAGAGTGAATGTGCAGATGATAATTGAGACTTGATGCATCTTTGAAACTCTTTCCACACTGAGTACAATGGTACGGCTTCTCACCGGTATGAAGTCGCTCATGTACTTTCAGCTTTCCAGATTCGGTGAAACTCTTGTCACAATATGAGCACTTGTAAGGTTTTTCTCCAGTGTGAATCCTTAGGTGGCGTTTCAGACAGTCAGCCGTAGTAAAGCGCTTCCCACACTCACAACACATATGATCTCTCACTTCATTATGTGTTTTTTGATGCTTTTTATAACTGTCCAGGCTGGAAAAACTCTTTCCACAAAAAGAACACGCATAAGGCTTCTCATCTGAATGAGCTGTCAGGTGTTGTTTGAGAAAGGAGGATGAAATAAACTTTCTACCACACTGATCACAAATAAATGGCTTTTCTCCAGAGTGAACACGAAGATGATAACTGAGACTTGATGCATCTTTAAAACTCTTTCCACACTGAGTACAGTGGTACGGCTTCTCTCCCGTATGAACTCGCTCATGCGATTTCAGGAGTGCAGACCGAGTGAAAGTCTTGTCACAGTATGAGCACTTGTGAGGTTTTTCTCCAGTATGAATCCTTTGGTGCCGTTTCAGATCGCCAGCTCTAGTAAAGCTCTTCCCACACTCACAAAACACATGATCTTTCACTTCATCATGTGTTTTCTGATGCTGTTTACAATCCTCCAGCCTGGAAAATCTTTTTCCACAGAAAGAACACACATGAGGCTTCTCATCTGAATGAACATTCAGGTGACTTTTTAGAGCTGATGATGAAATAAACTTTTTACCACACTGATCACAGTTAAATGGCATTTCTCCAGAGTGACAGGGCAGATGATAACTGAGACCTGATGCATCTTTGAAACTGTTTCCACACTGAAGGCATGTGTCCAGCTGTTTGGCCTCCACTTCATTCACCTTATGACTTTGCAGTTGTACTTCTATCCAGTCTGAAATACAAAATCAGGTTAAAATAAGTTAAAGTGAGCCTGATTTGACAGCACAAACCCATGCAGTCAGTTTTAAAGGGGCAGTCTGTCCTTATAGTTAATTAATCAACAAAAGAAAGAGAGGAATTCACTCACTGTTCTTAACTGAATCACTTTAGTAGCTCTAATAAAGATAATCTAAATACATATAAATAAATAAATATGTCTTCCTAAAAGAATCATGTATGCAAGCAAGCTGTTATAAATGCCATAAAACCATTAATATTTAATTGAAAAGATGACTTTGTTCTTGTTTCTTTATGAGAAGTGGTTTTATTTCATTTTGAGATAAAGACATGTTATGTCAAGAATGGACACCAACCTGTTTGTTCCTCAGTATCTTCATGTTTTATTCTGGATGGTTCTGGATCACTCATGTCTTCAATCTCCTCTTTAACTTCTGTTCCTGTAATGTAGGATGATGTGAATATTCCTCACCTTTTTAACCCAGTTAAAGCACAAACCCCGCCCACCACAGATTCTAAAGATTTCATTGGTCGTGTCAATCACAGTGATTACGCTGACCAATGAAATCATTGTTTTGCACTACTCTCATTGTAATTGTACGCAGAAATGCTGCAATTACTTGGACAATATAAATGTACAAATATGTGTCGTGCCTAACTGGATGAATTGATAGACTTTATTAAGTCATTAAGTGGTTACAATCATTTCAAGGTGAATAAATGTGAAAACTGAATGTGAATCCTGATTTACCAGCAGAAAACAACAGAGATCAGGTATCAGTCTGTGTATCAGATATTTGATGTGTCAAAGTTTAGTTCTGTCATTCACTTGTTACTGTTGTACCGGGTCATGATCATTTAAATGCATTTCTGTATCATTTATCTTCCATATACAGTACTGATCGATATTTCACAGCTACAAAAACAACAAAAAATTAAGAATCAAGAATGTAAACAAACCTGTTTGTTCTTCAGTATCTTCATATTTTATTCTGGATGATTCTGGATCACTCATATCGTCAATCTCCTCTTTTAATAAACTCAATTTTTACCATAGTATGTCTCAGATTTCAGCACTCGACTCTCCGCTTCTCTCTTCTGCTCGTTGTGTTTTTGCTCTTTTGTATTTGTATGGAAAACTCGAAAACACTTTAGTGTATTGCTGCCACCTGCTGGAAACTCATGGTTGCAAACATACATGTAGGGTTTTTATGTTTTATGAAGATTTTTCACAGACATAATGTGTTAATACTGTACTTATTTGACATTATTTTCACTTAATCTACACTAAATAATCTCTCCTGACAACAAGACTATCATTAACTGAGCTGATGAAAAGCCAACAGTTCCCTGTTTTTAGTTCATTCATTATGATGATGTCTGAGATCTTCTGTAAATTGGCACATTAAGCACATTTCATTGTGTGTCAACAGACTGAGACAAACTACAGGATCATCACAAATAAAATCTATTTCTGAACATAACTAAAATACTATAATAACACATCAATAAAAATCACATACTATGCAAGTGTTATTTTTGTGTATATAGTAATATTGCATTTATAAATAACTATCTTTTGTTACATATTTTTTTCAGGTTAATTTGGACGTTTCCAAATTCGATATTAGTCATTAGGATATGCTAACACCATACACGTCATATGTTCCAATCTCGCTTTATTAATGTTTATTATATACAGTGGTGTGCCAAAGTTTGGGCACCCATGTAAATTTTCATCATTTTCCTTTATAAATCATTGGTTGTCTGGATAAGAAATTTCAGTTAAATATATCATGAAAAAAAGTTTATATGATTTATGGAAAGTGTGCAAGAATTACTTAAACAAAATTAGGCATGTGCATAAATTTAGGCACCACAAAAGAAAAATTAACTCAGTATTTTGTGCATCCTCCTTTTGCAGAAATAACAGCCTCTAAACGCTTTCTATAGCTTCCAATTAGAGTCTGGATTCTGGCAGAAGGTATTTTGGACCATTCTTCTTTACAAAACATCTCCAGTTCAGTCAGGTTTGATGGTTTCCGAGCATGGACAGCCCGCTTTAAAATCACACCACAAATTTTCAATAATATTCAGGTCTGGGGACTGAGATGGCCATTCCAGAATGTTGTACTTGTTCCTCTGCATGAATGCCTTCGTAGATTTTGAGCAGTGTTTAGGGTCGTTGTCTTGTTGAAAGATCCAGCCCCGGCACAACTTCAACTTCGTCACTGATTCCTGGACGTTGTTCTCCAGAATCTGCTGATATTGAGTGGAATCCATGCGACCCTCAACTTTAACAAGATTCCCAGTCCCTGCACTGGCCACACAGCCCCACAGCATGATGGAACCGCCACCAAATTTTACTGTAGGTAGCAAGTGTTTTTCTTGGAATGCTGTGTTGTTTTTCCGCCATGCATAACGCCCCTTGTTTTGCCCAAATAACTATTTTAGTTTCATCAGTCCACAGCACCTTATTCCAAAATGAAGCTGGCTTGTCCAAATGTGCTTTAGCATACCTCAAGCAACACCGTTTGTGGCGTGTGCAGAGAAAAGGCTTTTTCCGCATTACTCGTCCATACAGCATCTCCTTGTGTAAAGTGCGCTGAATAGTTGAACGATGCACAGTGACACCATCTGCAGCAAGATGATGTTGTAGGTCTTTGGAGCTGGTCTGTGGGTTGACTGTGACTGTTCTCACCATCCTGCGCCTCTGCTTATCTGAGATTTTTCTTGGTCTGCCACTTCTGGCCTTAACTAAAACTATGCCTCTGGTCTTCCAATTCCTCACAATGTTCCTCACAGTTGAAACTGAGAGCTTAAATCTCTGAGACAGCTTTCTGTATCCTTCCCCTAAACCATGATGTTCAACAATCATTGTTTTCAGGTCATCTGAGAGTTGTTTTGAGGCTCCCATGTTGCCACTGTTTAGAGAAGATGCAAAGAGGAGAAACACTTAAAATTGGCCTCCTTTAAATACTTTCTCATGATTGGATTCACCTGTGTATGGAGGTCAAGGGTCACTGAGGTTACCAAACCAATTTTGAGTTCTAATAATTAGTGCTACAGGTATTGAAATCAATAAAATGACAAGGGTGCCTAAATTTATGCACATGCCTAATTTTGTTTAAATAATTCTTGCACACTTTCCATAAATCATATAAACTTTATTTCACTTCTCAAATATCACTGTTTGTCTCCTATATGATATATTTAACTGAAATTTCTTATCCAGACAACCAATGATTTATAAAGGAAAATGATGAAAATTTACAGGGGTGCCCAAACTTTGGCATACCACTGTATAAGGGCAAATCCCTTTACCACAGCTTGAGTGGTCATGAGTATTCAAATGCACAAATAACCGTTCTTTTGATTGCATCCTTCCCTCATATCGTAAGGGTGTTGGAGCTAAGATGCGAGGAAAGGAAACAAGGATGCACAAATAATCATGATGATAATAATCATGAGCACTTGTAAGGTTTTTCTCCAGTATGAATTCTTTGGTGCTTTTTCAGATATACAGCTTTAGTAAAGCTCTTCCCACACTCACAACACACGTGATCTTTTACTTCATTATGCGTTTTCTGGTGCTGTTTACAATTAGTCAGCCGAGAAAAAGTCTTTCCACAGTAAGAACACACATAAGGCTTCTTATCTGAATGAACTGTCTGGTGTCTGTTTAGAGTTGATGATGAAAGAAACTTTTTACCACACTGATCACAGCTAAATGGCTTTTCTCCAGAGTGAACAAGCAGATGATACTTAAACCTTGATGCATCTATGAAACTTTTTCCACACTGAGTACATGTGTACGGTTTTTCCCCAGTATGAACTCGCTCATGTACTTTCAGCTTTCCAGACTCGATGAAACTCTTGTCACAATATGAGCACTTGTAAGGTTTTTCTCCAGTGTGAATCCTCAGGTGCCGTTTCAGACAGTCAGCTTTAGTAAAGCCCTTCCCACATTCCAAACACATGTGATCTTTCACATCATTATGTGTTTTTTGATGCTTTTTATAACAGAATAGGGTTGAAAAACTCTTTCCACAAAGGGAACACAAATGAGGCTTCTCATCTGAATGAACTTTCAGGTGTTGTTTGACAACAGATGATGAAATAAATTTTTTCCCACACTGATCACAGTTAAATGTCTTTTCTCCAGAATGAACACTCACATGATAATTGAGATTTGATGCATTTCTGAAACCCTTTCCACACTGAGTACACTGGTACGGCTTCTCTCCAGTATGAAGTCGCTCATGTATTTTCAGGCTTCCAGACTGAGTAAATCTCCTGTCACAATATGAGCACTTGTAAGGTTTTTCTCCAGTATGAATTCTTTCGTGCCGTTTCAGACGGTCAGCTGTAGTAAAGCTCTTCCCACACTCACAACACACATGATCTTTCACTTCATTATGTGTTTTCTGGTGCTGTTTATAACTGGCCAGCCATGAAAAACTCTTTCCACAGTAAGAACACACATAAGGCTTCTCATCTAAATGAATTGTCAGATGTGCTTTTAGTTGTGATAAATACATAAACTTTTTATCACACTGATCACAGCTAAATTGCTTTTCTCCAGAGTGAATACGCAGATGTTTACGAAGGTTCGATGCACCAGCAAAACTCTTTCCACACTGAAGGCATGTTTCCAGCTGTTTGGCTTTTCTTAATCTTTTGATTTTACGTTTCGCCTCCACTTTATTCACCTTATGTTTCTGTTTTACTGAAATGAAATACAATATCAGGTTAAAATGAGTTAAAGTGAGCATGATTTAACAGCAAAAGCCAAAACAGGTCATGTATTTATGTGTATAAAGCATCAGATTTTTGTTCTGTCATTCTTTGTTAATACAATCAAACTATGGATGTAGTTGTGATCATTTATAGGCACTTTCAGTATCATTAATTATTCAGATTGCTCATTATTTCACAGCCACTAAATCTTTTTAACTGAATCTTTAATGTTTCTTAGCTGTCGACAATGAAGAATCATGAGTGGACACCAACCTGTTTGTTCCTCAGTATCATGTTTTATTCTGGATGGTTCTGGATCACTCATGTCTTCAATCTCCTCTTTAACTTCTGTTCCTGTAATGTAGGATGATGTGAATATTCCTCACCTTTTTAACCCAGTTAAAGCACAAACCCCGCCCACCACAGATTCTAAAGATTGATTGATTGATTTATAGGCTAACAATAAACCACAAACTACTATCATTTCAAAGTAAGCGGAAATCACAAGGCTGTTTTGTGTGTGTGTGTGTGTGTGTTACAATATGGCTATACATCAGTGAATATTCATGAATGACATTTAAAAAAAAATATTGGCAAAATCTAAAATTTAACCTACAGCTACCAAAACCATAAAAACTGAAGAATTGAGAATGGAAACCAACCTATTTGTTCCTCAGTATCTTCATGTTTTATTCTGGATGGTTCTGGATCCCATATGTCTTCAAGCTCCTCTTTAACAAACTCAATATTTACCATAGTATGTGTCATACTTGCGCTTCTCTCTTCTGCTGGTTGTGTTTTTGCTCTTTTGTATTTGTATGGCAAACTCGAAAACACTTTAGTATATTACTGACACCTGCTGGAAACTCATGGTAACAAGCACACAGGGTTGAGGTAGGGTTTTCATGTTTTTTGAGGATTTTCCATGGACATAATGATTCTGTACTTTACATTTTACATTATTTTCACTTAATTGAAAAGCCAATACATTTCTGTTTTCACCTCATTCATTATGATGATGTCTGAGATCTTCTGTAAATTGACACATTAAGCACATTTCATTGTGTGTCAACAGACTGAGACAAACTACAAGATCATCTATTACTGAACATTACTAACATGCTCTAATGGACTAACACATCAATAAAAGTACACACATAATCAGTGATGTCAGTGAAATGGAAATGTTATTTGCATCATTATACAGAGCCTACGCAACTTTCATTTTGCATACACAATAATATTGCATTTATAAATAATCTTTTTCTACGTATTTTTCCAGTTTAATTTGAGTGTTTCTTTGTCAATTAATGGGGATGTCTTAATTATTGTGTCATTTCACAGCAAAACTAATCATTTAAGCTAATCTCATAGTAGCTTCTCTCCAGTATGTTCTCGCCTGTGCTTTTTTTAGGTTTCCAGACTTAGTGAAACTCTTGTCACAGTATGAGCACTTGTAAGGTTTTTCTCCAGTATGAATTCGTTGGTACAGCAGGCAGCTGTAGTAAAGCTCTTCCCACACTCAAGGCATTCATGATCTCTCACTTCAACATGTAATTTCTGATGCAATTTACAATTCTTCAGTTGTGAAAACCTCTCTCCACAGTAAGAACACACATGAGGCTTCTCATCTGAATGAACTGTCAGGTGTCTTTTTAGATTTGCAGATGAAATAAACTTTTTACCACACTGATCACAGCTAAATGGCTTTTCTCCAGAGTGAGTGTGCAGATGATAACGGAGACTTGCTGCTCCAGTAAAACTCTTTCCACACTGAGGGCATGTGTACGGTTTCTCTCCAGTGTGGATTCTCATGTGCACATTAATGTTTCCTTTTAGTCTGAAACTCTTTCCACACTGTGTGCAGGTGTGCAGCTGTTTTGCTTTTTTTCTTGAGGTTTTGATTTTACAGTGTTTCTCCTCCACTTCATTCACCTCATGTCTTTGCTGTTTTACTTCTATCCAGTCTAAAATAAACAAATGATGTTATTAAAATTTCAGAGCCACTAAAATTCTAAAGATTTCATTGGTCACCAGTGATCACCTACACAACACTGAAACAAATCCAGTACAAACCTGTAATCTTAGTATAGGGTTATTTTGTGTCAAATCAACCAAATTTCAGAACTTTCTTCAACTTGAGGATTTTATTCATATTCTTAATGAAGAAGACCAAACATAAATAGTTCACAGATGAATATTTACTGGATTACTGGAGTCATTTATTATTTTAAATAGGGTGTGTACACGACTATTTTTTACCTGTGGTTTGGAGCCAAATTGCAGGGTAAAATATGACTATTGGTTGTCGCTGAGTTAAACACATCTCAACTTTGTCGCGAGCCTCCTATTCAAATGAATGGGATTGTGTCACTTTGTCGCTGCGTGTCGCTGGTGAACGCAGTACGCCTTTTTTTTTTTTGCTAACCTTGCAGGTTTGCTTTGGTTCTGTCATGTGATAATTTCCTCCACAGCCAACAGACAAACAAACCGCTTCCAAGACGAAAAACTCACAGGGAGGAGAGTCTGAACTTGCTGGAAGGCTATAATGGGGTGCTGTTTCAGCACCGGTAGCAACCAGGTAGAAAAAATTTAATTAATATACACACAAACAGCAATAAAATGCAACTGAAAGTGGCGTTTCTATCCCTAGAACAGGAATGACACACAACACATATGTATGTTGGTGTGAGTTTGTAATTCTTAAAGAATAGCTCAGTATTGAGTGTATTTCAAAACTACAGCACAGTCTAATATCTTTAAATTGCTTTTTTATATTCAGAATTATTTGCTTCTGGTACCATGAGTAGACTGTAAACTGTCTCAAACTGAAAGTATGTGTTGGGAATGAGTTTTTTTTGTGTGTATAACGATTAAAAATCATTTGACATGAATAACTAATAGTTGAAAAGTAATGGACAGCGTTGTGGAAAGTTACTATTGAAAGTAATGCAATACAATGTCGCATTTCTCCCTAAAAAAAGTAACTGATTATATTCGTTACATTTTTTTGAATCTAGTGCGTTACTTTTTTCCACCTGGGCTTGGCTTGCTTGTTTGTTTTTAATATAAAACGTATTATTTTCTGCAAATGTTAAGCCCTTTCACACCAAAAGTGAAAGGAATAGTCCTGAGGCTGAAGGAAATGCAAATTCACATCTGTACAGTAAGAGTACAGCTCAGATGCTTTTCTGGATTGCATAACGAATAGAATGCAGGTGCAGAAAGTTCAACACTCTAAAGCAGTTAAAAAAACCTGGACCACAAAGCCAGTCATAAGTAGCATGGGTATATTTGTAGCACTAGCCAAAAATAAACGGTATGAGTCAAAATGAAAGATTTTTCTTTTATGCCAAAAATCATTCGGATATAAAGTAAAGATCATGTTCCATTAAGATATTTTGTAAATTTCCTACTATAAATATATCAAAACGTAATTTTTGATTAGTAATATGCATTGCTAAAAACTTCATTTGGACAACTTTAAAGGTGATTTTGTCAATATTTTGATTTTTATGCACCCTCTGATTCAAACTTATTTATTCAGCTTTCAGGTGATGTACAAATCTCTTTAAAAAAATTGACCCTTATGACTGGTTTTGTGGTCCAGGGTCACAAATGTTATGTATATCTAAAGTCATTTTTGCCTATTGATATGGTTAAACTAAATCATTGAAGGTCAGGAGCAAAGACATTGGATAATAAAATAACATTAAATACATAAAGGATATTTGTGTTATTTAAATATGTGACTATTGCAGGTTTGTGTCATATTCTGAGTTTGCGTTTCTCTGTTTTTATTCATTTTGAGGAAAGCTGAATGCTTTTGTGCAAGTGAGATGAACAAATGCATGTTCTCATTTAGTCTAGATCTACATTAGCATCATGTTCTTTCAACGTGAGGACAGGAGAGCTGTCAGTCAATAAACTATTCTATATAACAGTCAAGTAACTGGCATTGCTTATTTGAAAAGGTAACTCAGACATTTTCTTGTGTATTAAAAAGTATTGCTGTTATCTGGCAAATCAGGCATATAGCTATTTAGTTTCAGGCCACTATTGCCTCCTCAAAACTGTCTACTGGTGGTCTTTCAGGAGTTGCGATGATCATGCTTTTGACCCTGTTGTGACTCCTGTTTGGCTTGTGTTTGTGCAGGCCGACTATGTGAAGCCATTGATTTCTGACCCAAGTTTAGACCCCACCAATGGCTCGGAGCAAAACACAGACAGCCTGCTGTCCAACCACACAGATGAACAGGCCCTACTCGCGATCTTGCAGCAGACAGCCTTGTATGACACACACGTTACACAGTTTGTTTTCAGTTTGGTCTGTTCACAGTTGGTAGATTAAAACTCACTTTTCTTGTCCTTCTGGTTAGGAGCATAATTGATGTGTCAGCTGTTGTTTCTCAAGGCCTGGAGCAACGTGAATACATGGACAGAGCCAGACAGTACAGGTGTGTTACACTATTGAAATGCCATTGATGCCAATGGTGTGACGTCGTAAACACTGGCTGTAATGTCAGTTTTTAGTTACAACATCAAGATTTTAGCTTAAAATTTATATGAGTTTAAGGGATTGTCCACCCAAAAACTTTATTATTTTTATTATTTATTTACTCACCCTCATGTCTTTTCCTAAGGTCCTAAATCAGAGTCTTAAGCATTAGATGTTTAAGACATTTAGATGTTGCATGCAATGCAAAATATGAAAATCTTACTATTTTTTTGTTTTCCAAATATCTAAACATCCTTAAATCAAGATATGTTTACTTAAGATGCAAAGTGAAGTCTTCTTTTATTAGAAAGTGAAGTGAAAACAAAAACAAACACTCATCAATGGGGAATGAAAACTTGTTTTTTCTTTAAATTAAGTAGATTGAGCCTATTGGAAGATATTTGGTTCAATTCTCTTGAATTATTTTTGAATTTTTGCACTGGAAAACAAGCACTTTTTTGTAATGAGATCAGAAGGATCAGTATACACTACCAGTCAAAAGTTTTTGGACTTCTGCTCACCAAGCCTGCATTTATTTGATCCAAGATACAGCAAAAGTATGGGATAATTTTTGTGCCAATAAGAATGAACGTAACTTTATTAAACTGAAGGTAACTTTCCAAGAAACGATCAAAAATATGCCACTGCAAAAGAAGAAAAACACAATGAAAATGAAAAAATGAACTCAGTCGCACGAATTTAACATGCTCTTCAAATATGCTTCATTCTTTGTTAATGATTTTCAAAGAATCGTTTTCGCGAATCATGGATTCTGAATGCGTTGCCACAACTTTCGCTTACGCTTCGCAAATTTTCGTTTGCTGTTTTGGCACAAACCTCTCGTGGGGGCGGGCTTAACAGCGATCTACTCTGATTGGCTAATGAGCTTTTGATGGACAGTTGCTCTCTGACCTGGAAGCACGGACGGTGACGTCAGTGGCGCACATATTGGAAAGTTGTTGCGGTGTGCAATACGTCGTGCTTTGTTTATATTAAGTATTAATGTTATTAGTATTTCACCTATGGTCGTCTCTTAGTTTCTAAAGATGAGCTCCCAGGAAAGACACGGAGCAGCATCATCTTCCACCTCAGCTTGTCCCTCAGGGCAGCTTGAAGTAGGTTCGTGTTGCTAAAGTAACGTTAATCAATAACATCGATAAAAGTTTTATTCATGTACAGTGTGCAACAGTTCTGATAGTTTCTATAAACAAAGCACGACGTATTGCGCCACTGACGTCACCGTCCGTGCTTCCAGTTCAGAGAGCAACTGTCCATCAAAAGCTCATTAGCCAATCAGAGTAGATCGCTGTTAAGCCCGCCCCCACGAGAGGTTTGTGCCAAAACAGCAAACGAAAATTTGCGAAGCGTAAGCGAAAGTTGTGGCAACGCATTCAGAATCCATGATTCGCGAAAACGATTCTTTGAAAATCATTAACAAAGAATGAAGCATATTTGAAGAGCATGTTAAATTCGTGCGACTGAGTTCATTTTTTCATTTTCATTGTGTTTTTCTTCTTTTGCAGTGGCATATTTTTGATCGTTTATTGGAAAGTTACGTTCAGTTTTATAAAGTTACGTTCATTCTTATTGGCACAAAAATAATCCCATACAAAAGTAGTAATATTGTGAAATGTTTTTACTGCTTTCTCTCTATTTAAATATATTATAAAGTGTAATTTATTCTTGTGATCGAAACTAAAATTACTTCAGTCTTCAGTGTCACATGATCTTTCAGAAATCATTCTAATATGCTGATTTGCTGTTCAAGAAACATTGTTTATTATTATCAATATTTAAAACGGTTGAGTAAATTTTTTCTGGATTTTTCTTTTATGAATAGAAAGATCTAAAGATCAGCATTTATCTGCAATAAAAAGCTTATGTAATATTATACACTATTCTATTCAAAAGCTTTGAGTCAGTATATATATATATTTCAGAATATTAAAATGATTTCTGAAGGATCATGTGACTGAAGTAATGGTGCTAAAAATTCAGCTGGGAAATCACAGGAATAAATTACATTTTAAAATATATTCAAATAGAAAGCAGTTATTTTCAATAGTAAAAATATTTCAAATTAAAAAAAAAAAAAACATTAAAAATCTTACTGTCCAAAAACTTTTTACTGGTAGTTATTTCCATATTCTAGTAGTTGAAGTTTTTTTAATCTATTGAAGTTGTATTTTCAAACTTTGAGTTCCAATGATGTCAGTTTTCATTTTTTGTGTGGACTATCCCTTTAAGTTTATTTTGAACGTCCCTGCAGCATGTGTCTGTGTGTTTTAGAGTTGTATTGAGCTGAATCCTATGTGTTTGTGTTAAAGCACCAAGCTGGAGGTGTTGAACAAAACACTGTCACAGAACAAGCCGGATCTTTTCCCGTCCTTGACCAGCCAACCTCACCAGGTGCTCGCTGCTGACCTGGTCACCTATGCAGATATACAGCAGGTTAAACTTGGTTTCACTGTGCACATACACTTGCTTGTTATTAAATGACTGGATAAGAATACATTAGACTGCTTTTGACACACCAAGGTATATATATGTACGAAAATATGTTCAAAAGTGTGCATTTATTACAGTAAAGACAATAATATTGTGAAAACCTATTACAAGTTAAAATAAGTGTTTTCGATTTCAAATATATTTTAAAATATATTTTATTCCTGTGATGAAAAGCTACTTTCAGCATCATTACTCCAGTCTTCAGTGTCACATGATCCTTCAGATATCATTTTTATATTCTGATTTGCTGCTTAAGAAACTTTTCTGATTAGTATCAATGTTGAGAACAGTTGGTGGTGAAACTGTAATTGTTTTCAGGATTCAAAAGTCTTTTGTAACACTACAAATGTCTTCACTGTTTGTAAACTGAATGCATTCTTCATGATTAAAAGTATTTATTTCTTTCAAAAAAGTAACAACATATACTGTCCCCAAACTCTGGATCTGATTTATTGGTCTGTCACAAGAAATAATGGACATTATTCAGAGTTTCGTTTAAGTTATTGCTTTTCTTTCCTCTTTAGGTTTCTAAGATCGCTGCCTACGCCTACAGTGCCATCTCACAAATCAAAGTAGATGCCAAGGATGAGCTGGTGGTGCAGTTTGTTATACCATGATTTTTCTCAGAAGGACTGTTGTACAATACACTAAAGGACAGTACAATACACTAAACACACTGTACTTTGGTTCCTCACAGTCTTGTCAGCATGCCCTGTCTAACAATTAATCATACTGTCAACGAGTGTTTAGGATGGGGAGGTATGTTTGAATTGTCATGGTGGGAATTTGTAGATTGTAAATAATGTTTTCGTATCAATGCCTTTAATGTACAGAGTGTAAAATTAATCGAGATGAATGATTAAAATACTTGTGTAGCAGGAAGTGTAAATGTCTCTATGGCGCCCCCTGGAGGCATTTGTAGGCCTTTGCGATCAATGGCTTGTTTTTAGCTAAGCAAACATGGACACTTTTAACATAATAATATGATATTGCTTAGTCCAGCCTTTTTTTCTGTTGTTCTGAGAAACAAGGGACAAAAACTGTGAATTCGAACAACTAGCGTTTTTGAAATGCGACACACTGTGTTTGTGTAATTATTTTGACTTTGTTTTTATGCAAGCTCACAGACACCATTAGTTCTCTAGATCATGGCAAGGCACTTTTGTCTTTCTTTGATGTTTTAAAAGGGATACTTTTTCTGTTTGTTTTCTGTTGCAGTGTACTAACAGTGTTCAAGTTTGTTACCTAAATGTGAAATACTACCTGATTTACAGAGATAACTCTTCTTAGGCTAGCACCAGAAATCTTGGTATTTTGTAAAAACAGTTTTTTGTTGAATAAAATTACACAATAAAGACATTCAAAATGATGAAGGTGTTGTTTTATTTCATTTTATTTTACTGAGTGAATGTAGCATATTTATGGATATGATGAAGATGTAGAGCTTCACAGCTATATATCACCAGTGTTTAGTAACTTGCATAAACACACTGACCAAAATTATAAACACTTTTGTTTTTGCCCCCATTTTTTATGAGCTGAATTCAAAGATCTAAGACTTTTTCTATGTACACAAAAGGCCTATTTCTCTCAAATATTGTTCTGGGGGTCCGAAAACCAGTCAGTCTCTGGTGTGACCACCATTTGCCTCACACAGTGCAACACATTTCCTTCGCATAGAGTTGATCAGGTTGTTGATTGTGGCCTGTGGAATGTTGGTTCACTCCTCTTCAATGGCTGTGCAAAGTTGCTGGATATTGGCAGGAACTGGAACACGCTGTTGTATACGCCGATCCAGAGCATCCCAAACATGCTCAATGGGTGACATGCTCGGTGAGTATGCTGGCCATGCAAGAACTGGGATGTTTTCAGCTTCCAGGAACTGTGTACAGATCCTTGCAACATGGGGCCGTGCATTTTCATGCTGCAACATGAGGTGATGGTCGTGGATGAATGGCACAACGATGGGCCTCAGGATCTCGTCACAGTATCTCTGTGCATTCAAAATGCCATCAATAAAATGCACCTGAGTTTGTGGTCCATAACATACGCCTGCCAATACCATAACCCCACCGCCACCATGGGCCACTCAATCCACAACGTTGACATCAGCAAACCGCTCACCCACACGACGCCATACACGCTGTCCGCCATCTGCCCTGTACAGTGAAAACCGGGATTCATCCGTGAAGGGAACACCTTCAAAGTGCCAGGCACCATCGAATGTGAGCATTTGCCCACTCAAGTCGGTTACGACGACGAACTTCAGTCAGGTCGAGACCCTGATGAGGACGACGAGCTCAGGGAGATGATCTTCCCTGAGACGGTTTCTGACAGTTTGTGCAGAAATTCTTTGGTTACGCAAACCGATTGTTGCAGCAGCTGTCCGGGTGGCTGGTCTCAGATGATCTTGGAGGTGAAGATGCTGGATGTGGAGGTCCTGGGCTGGTGTGGTTACACATGGTCTGCGGTTGTAATGCTGGTTGGATGTACTGCCAAATTCTCTGAAATGCCTTTGGAGATGGCTTATGGTAGAGAAATGAACATTCAATTCATGGGCAACAGCTCTGGTGGACATTCCTGCAGTCAGCATGCCAACTGCATGCTCCCTTAAAACTTGCAACATCTGTGGCATTGAGCTGTGTGATAAAACTGCACATTTTCGACCGGCCTTTTATTGTGGCCAGTCTACGGCACACCTAGGTACGCCACACCTGTGAGGTGAATGGATTATCTCGGCCAAGGAGAAGATCACAGATTTAGACAGATTTGTGAACAATATTTGAAAGAAATAGGCCTTTTCTGTACATAGAAAAAGTCTTAGATCTTTGAGTTCAGCTCATGAAAAATGGGGGCAAAAGTGTTGTGTTTATAATTTTGGTCAGTGTATTTGTTTCATACATGGTCTAATTGCTTAAGAGGTGCTTTTTTCACCCAAATCCAGAAGCATTTACATGACAGTTCTATATTGTGAAAACAGTCAAAGCTAAAT
Source organism: Labeo rohita (assembly GCF_022985175.1). Taxonomy (NCBI): domain Eukaryota; kingdom Metazoa; phylum Chordata; class Actinopteri; order Cypriniformes; family Cyprinidae; genus Labeo; species Labeo rohita. The sequence continues at coordinate 35,702,584 of NC_066883.1, read as the reverse complement.
GGTATGACGAACAGAAGGATATTTAGAGAGGAAAATTTAAAAGAAAAAAAAAGAAGAATTAGGGAAAAACAATAAAGTGTTTTCACAACACGTAATCAATCGGCAAAACTGAATGTAAAAAATGCCACTGAAACGAACAAAATTCACATATTTTGCTGATTATTGCTGTTGAAAATGGTCAATTTTTGTCATGTTTTAGGCTGTACTAATCGATCAGACTGGGAAAAACATTTGGAGTACTGTAGACTGCCAAAAATTATAACAAATCCAGGAGAAGAGTGCAAAAAAATGCCTGAGGAACAAAAGGCATTTATGGTTGGCCAAACTAAACCAGGATTTCCAAGACAAGAATCTTGACAATATTTGTGTTTGTTCTTATCATGTCTGGTCAGGTAGGTGAAATATTAGGCTAATATCTTAATTAATACTGCTCGTACGTATCTTTACCACCTATTAAATTTAGCTTGTCAAAATATTGTGCACTTTCCTGCTTACTAAGTTCTTCTCTATATGATTTAACAGCTTCCACATGTTTTTTCCATGATTTAGACAGCATAAATTAGCAGAACAATGTATTCACTGGTACATTAACCATGCAGTTCATGCTGTTGTTTACATCAGAGTAACGTTATCGCCAATATGGCTGTGCATCCGGGTAATTGGCCAAATAATTTTTTTTTTTTTTTTTTTATTGCAACACTTTACAACCAACATAGTACATAGTCACAATCCAGAAAATAACCAGTCTTGTTCAGCCTTGGTTGAGCATAACCAAAAATAGAACAAAATAAAGCATCAAAATATACAAAACTAAACCAAAAGAAAAAGGATAACTAAAAAGTAAAATACAACAAAAAGGGCTTTTACAATAAATTATACAGATCCAGGAGAAAAATCAATTTAAGGGCTTTCTTATTCTTAACAAATTTTAAAGATTTGTATAAGAGTTTCACCTCATTCCACCACTGAATAAAGTTAGGTATAGATTTAAACCATCTCCACTTGTGAATAAAAAACTTTCCAAAACATAACAGGACATTAATAACAAATTCAAAGTCTTTGTTTTCAAGAAAAATACCAAACCTGACTACCTTCACATCGAGTGGTGGAAATTCAACATCCCTAGTACATAACCAGTTTTGCAAATCTCTCCAAAAAGGTTGTACCATATCACACAAAAAGAAAACATGATCTAAAGCTTCAATACTGGTTTCACAAAAAACACAATTATTTACATCAAAATTAAATTTCAATCTTAAAAATTCATTAGTAGGGTAAATCTCATTTAGAATCTTGAAGCTCACCTCTTTAGCTTTTGGAGAAAGGGGGAAAGAGATACATTTTTCTAATTTTTTTAATTTCAAGCGTGTCAAAATCTTTAAGCACGTATTCCCTTTTACAGTTTTTCTGAATTGCTAAAACACATTATTTGAACCCATCACTCATTTTCTCAAAACCTTAAACACAAATCCAAATGTTCAAACTAAATTCACAGATCCCCTGACTCTTCAGGCAAAATCAAACAATCACTTCAAAACCATTTCACCTGTACTCAAACTCAAACAAAGCTTTCAAATCATACACATATTAGTCAATACTATATGCACTACAGATCATTCATTAGACACTACATCAAAAAATGGAGAACACAGTGCCCAGTGCTTGTAGTCACAAATGTATTTTCCTTTTTTTTTGGTATATTCACCAAACTTAGGTATGATTTTTTTGAGTGTGTGTATGTTTATGTATCTTTTTTACTGCAAAATAATTACTGTACAGTATATCATATCATATCATTCATGTATATATATATATATTCACACTCTTCTGCACCTCTCAGATGCAGATGCACCCATGCCTTCTGTGCACTTTGAACTGGCCTACATTTTGTATATTTAAATATTTAGAAACAAGTGTGAAGAATTTTGAATTATGTGTAAACCGTGACGGCCGTGTTGCAGTTGTGCTTAACTTTTGCTTTCTTGTGTTTAAGGTTTTGCATCACAAGTTCATCACAGAGCAAACTGTGTCTTAGTGAGTGAGAATGTGTTTAGAGTTTTACAAAAAGACTGCATGAGATCTGCAAACAGTGTCTAAACTGCCTAAACTTGTTTAAGGTTTTGCAGAAAGAGTGATTTATTTGACAAATTGGTTGAGGCTATTGAGAATTTGCTTTAGAGAATGGGGTGTAGTGTTTTAGCAGATGTGAAAAACTGTAATTGGGTTTGGATAATAAGCCTGTAAGATACAATTTCTAATAATCTTATTGGTGCATTTTTTCTCACAAAAATCAAAACCTTCTAAGGAAAGCTGCCTCAATTCTTGGGAAACTTGTGAGTGAACAATATCTTCTTTAACCATTAATCTCAACGCAACTGGAATGGCTCTAATCATTCTATTATAAATATTAACAGTACACCGTAGTTGGAATTTCTCGCAAAACTCACTATGCAGTAACAAATTTCCATTGTCATCCAAAAAATGGAATTGGCCAAATAATGATGTAAGTGCAAAACATCTATAAATTATGAAAGATTTACTGCCTTTGGGTGAATAATATGTAATCATGTAATCCATAAAAACGTAACTGTATTCTGATTATGAATATAATAAAATGTAATACCCTCCTGTTACCCTTGGGGTCAATTTGACCCCATGGGATGTTTAATGTCTGTAAAAATATGATTAACATTATTTTTTTGGCTTCAGATTTAATGACTTTTCCTAATTTAATGAGGACAACTCTGTAAACATAAAATTAACATGATGATATGTCCTCTACCCATTTTGTCACATCGGTTGTATTTGGGGTCAGTTTGACCCCAGGCTCTTTTTTATGTATAAAACATAAGAAATCTCAAAAGTTTACACATTTTTTTGGGGTGATATTGAGGACACTATAAAATGCTATAATTTTATAACATTTACTATAATTTTATATATTCAGTGTAATATTCAAAACATAATATTTGTGGTTTACTGGGGAGGAGCAAACATATAAATGCTCACACAGAAGCCTCCCTCTTTATGCTCCCTCTTTATGCTTGCTCTCTATTGAAAATGGCCACTAAACAAAGGTTTTCTGTCACTAAGATTTTGTCACATTTTTTTTTTTTTTTTGACAGTGAAAGTGACAGAGTTACACGTGTCTGAGATAGATGATAATGCAGAGGAGGACCCTGATTATGAGGCATTTTCCTCACATGAGAATGAGACTCCTAGTGTTGATCTTCTGTTGTCTCTCAACCACCAGCAGACACATTACCTTACACAAATGGAAAGTTATTTTGGTCCCGCTCCCCACTTGATGACTGAGAAAACTTAGTGCTACTAATGTCAACAAAATGGTTCCAGGGCCCATCAGATATGCTGTCAGCCTTGTCCAATATCAGCAGTTTTTGATTACACCATCAATTGAAAATAATATACTTGAAATTACTTCAAACTCAGAGGGAAAGGTGTATAGCCGGGGGTTTCAAATCTGTCCTGGAGGCCCCCCAACCCTGCAGATTTTGTATGTCCCCCTTCATCGAACACACCTGATTCAACTCATCAGCTCATTAGTAGAGACTGCCTTAGTAAAGAAGACCTGAACTGGGTGTCTCACATAAGGGAGACATACAAAACATGCAGTGCTGGGGGCCTTTGATGTCATATAACAACACCTGGTTATTTTAGGCAAATTAGAAATCCTGTGCTGAACATGTCCCCAGGAAGCGGTACGTCTGGCCACCTTACTTTACAATCCACTCCTCCCACCACTGTGGATGAATGTCTGGTTCCATTTCATGGCCCTTCAGACAGTACATGCCAAACAAACCAGCCAAATATGGCATACCAATATGGGCCACATGTGAAGCACAGTCTATCTATGCCTGAAATATGAAGTTATATACTGATAAATCCCCTGGAGAAGCACCTGAAAAAAAGACACGGCTGAGGGACTAAATGGCCATAACATTACATGTGATACTTTTTTTCCACATCATACGCCCTGCAAAGTAGTGCAGATAAAAGGCTGGAATGTACCTTCGAAAAACAAATGCTGTTCATATTCTGTCTATGCAGTTTGTTTTATGTCAAACTTATATATTTGCAAAAAAAAAACCAATTACAGTTGCATAAAACAAGCCCTGATACAATGCTCACATTACTTTTCATAGGTGTCTTTAGCTGAATTCCTTTTACTATCCTTGATATAAGAAATTGTTATTCTTTTCAAATGTTATAATTACAAAAATATATACTTATAAATAGCATGCAACAAATATAACACCAAAAATATATGTGCTTTTACAATTTTAGGTTAATCAGTGAGTTTCTATGGTGATTTGCGAATTTGTCCATAGTCATGCAATCGGTATTGTGGATGTCTAAGGGGTGGGGGGAGGGGGTTTATTTAAAAGGCCTATTTAACAAGTCAACAAAGGCATAAGTGACCTGACACAAAAATTTTAGTCAAAAAGTCATATTCTGGAGGTTTCACTTGCTGGCGTCAAATTGACCCCACTGGAAAAAAGGTGCTAGCAGATTTTAGGGTAACAGGAGGGTTAAGAGTGCATGCTTTTTGGAATCTGTTTATGTAATCCAGATTACATGTAATCAGTTACTTTCCAGCTCTGAGTACACAGGTTCAAATGCATGTCAATATTTTCATCAAAACTATATTTTGGGGAATATTACACATAAAATAAAGTACATAAAATAGCTGTTTTGAATCTTGAACAGTATTTAGCCAATGCAACTTTTTTTTTTTAATTCAGAAGTTAAATGCTAAACGTGTTTTATTTTCAAATCACACTCGAAAGGGAAAATAACGCCTGTGCTCAGTAAAAAAAAAAAAAAGGGTGAAAAATAGGTGACGGGCGGAATTGACGTGACAGCGTATTGTGTGGAGACGGAAGTCACGTGACCTGACTGGGAGTTCTGTCATGTGATGGTTCCTGCGTTTACAGCGAAGCGCTTTACAGTCAACAGACAAACAAAACGAAAAAGCGCTTCTGAGACGAAAAACTCACACGGAGAAGAGTCTGAACCTGCTGGACAGCTATCATGGGGTGCTGTTTCAGCAGCGATAGCGAAACGTCGGAGCAGGTAGAGGAGATTTAATCAATATACACCCAAACAGCTATAAAACAGCTGAATGTAGCGTTTGTGTTCCTGCAAGAAGTGTCACATACACCGCACACTAAATGGTGGTGTGTGTTTGTAATTCTTCAAGAACAGGCCAGTATTGAGTGTGTTTCAGAACTACCACAAACTTACTCTAATGCCTAATTTCATTTAATTATGTGTCTAATCAGAATGAGTGGTTTTACTGCTGGTGCCAGGATGATTAGTCATGGGGAATATCATAAATTAAGAGGATGTGTTGGGAACTAGACTCATGTCTGTGGATCAGATGTGTCAGACCCCTAGATCTGACATGTGCTCATGCATGAGGAAATTATATATACAGGGGTTCTCTTGGAAAACTTTTAAGATATGAGTGGATTCTCAACTCCAGGACTGGAATTTACTGTTGCTATGTCTGTTTTTGTACATCTGTCCAAAAGTCTGAGACACCATACACAGTATGGTTTTTAATGTTTTTAATTTTGAAATATTTTTACTACTTAAAATAACTGCCTTCTATTTGAATATATTTTAAAATGCAATTTATTCCTGTGATTTCACGCTGAATTTTTAAAAATTCTAGTCTATTCCAGTCACATGGTCCTTCAGAAATCATTCTAATATTCTGATTTGCTGCTCAAAAAAAAAAAAAAAAGTATGATGTTGAAAACAGCTGAATTAAATAGAAATCTTTTGTCTTTATCATCACTTTTGATCAATGTAAAGCATCCTTGCTAAATAAAAGTATTAATTTCTATCATTTCTTATGTTTTAAAGTATATTCAAATAGAAAGAAGTTATTTTAAATAGTAAAATATTTTGAAGTTGTACTTTGAATCAAATAAATGAAGGCTTTGTGAGCAGAAGAGACTTCTTTAAAAAACATTAAAAATCTTACTGTTCATAAACTTTTGACTGGTAGTGTATGGCTTATAAATGATCATTTTGGTCAGTTTGCGAAGAAAAAAAAATAAATGCAAAGAACTATTTTTAAAATCATCACATCATTATGCTTACTGTGTTATTTTAATTACGCTTATGATGGGCTTATTATGTAAGAAGTAATTTAGCAGAAGTTGTTGACCAGAGCAACTTACAGTATATTTATGACAGTTTCAGTTCATGTGGAGCAACCTGGCATTAAATTTAAAGGAGAAGTCCACTTCCAAAACGAAGATTCACATATAATGTATTTACCCCCTTGTCATCCAAGATGTTCATGTCTTTCTTTCTTCAGTCGTAAAGAAATTATGTTTTTTAAGGAAAACATTTCAGCATTTTTCTCCATATAATAGACAGATATGGTGCCCTGATTTTGAACTTCCAAAATGCAGTTTAAATGCGGCTTCAAACGATCCCAAATGCGTTTGTAAACGATCCCAGCCGAGGAAGAATCGGTTATTTTCATAAAAATAATACAGTTTAAATACTTTTTAATCTCAAATGCTCGTCTTGCCTTTCTCTCCCTGAATGGGTATGTCGAAAAAGTCCAATCGTATTTTCTCCCTCAACTTCAAAAATAATTTCAAAATCATCCTACATCGCTGCAGAAGTACGGACACAGTCTTTGCAAAGTGAACATGCGAAGAAAATAAAATGCCTTTAACAAAAAAGGTAAAACGGTGATATAGGACGATTTCGAAGTTGAGGGAAAACATGAGATGGGACTTTTTCGACATACACTAACTGTCATGAAACCAAAAAAAAATAAATTGTATTATTTTAATTAAAATAACCAAGCGTTGCGCTAGATAAGACCCTTCTTTCTCAGCTGGGATTGTTTACAACCGCATTTGGGATCGTTTGAAGCCGCATTTAAACTGCATTTTGGAAGATCAAAATCGGGGCACCATATCAGTCCATTATATGGAGAAAAATCCTGAAATGTTTTCCTCAAAAAACATAATTTCTTTACGACTGAAGAAAGAAAGACATAAACATCTTGGGTGACAAGGGGGTGAGTACATTATATGTGAATCTTTGTTTTGGAAGTGAACTTCTCCTTTACCATGAAAGCAAACTGACTTGTTTCACACATTCAGAATGAAAAAACTTGTCAACTCTGACACAACTTTATTTTGTAATACTGGTTAGAGTTTTCTTTATGAGGTGTCATGATCATTCTTTTGACTGGACTCTTTTTGGCTCTTGTGTGCAGAATGAAGAAGTGAAGCCATTGATTCCTGACCCAAACTTAGACAGAAAACCCACTAATGGCTCAGAGCGAAATGCAGACAGCCTGCCATCCAACCGCACAGATGAACAGGCCCTGCTTACGACCATCCTGCAGCGAACAGCCCTGTACGTCACACACTTTCCCTTTTCCCTATAATAGCACAGTTTGGGTTGTTGGTAGTTTTAAAACTCACTTTTCTTTTATGTTGGTTAGGAACATAATTGACGTGTCAGCTGTTGATTCTCAAGGCATGGAGCAACATGAATACATGGACAGAGCCAGACAGTACAGGTGTGTTAAACTACTACTGGACAGTAGACATGGCTGGTTGTATGCTATTTTGACCATGGGTGTGATGTCGTCATAATCGGGCATCACTGATTTTTTGCTTTGATGAAGTTGATGTATTAAGCTGAATCATATGTGTGTGTTAAAGCACCAAGTTGGAGGTGTTGAGCAGAACGCTGTCTCAGAAGAAGCCGGTTCCTCTCCCGTCACTGACTAGCCAACCTCACCAGGTGCTCGCCGCTGACCTGGTCCCCTACGCAGATGTACAGCAGGTCAGACTCGGTTATTAAATATTAATAAATTATAATATATAAATGAGCTAATGTAGTTTAATTGTAGCTATAAACAACTGTTTTTATACAATATTTATTTAAAGATGCACGTATAAATCTATAAATGCACTACTGTTATGAAGTTTGAGGTTAAGATTGTTTACATTTCGGAAAGATGATGATGTTCACAAATGATGCATTTATTACAGTACATACAGTAATGTTATCATTAGAATTTAATGTAACGTTTCTATTTTAGTGTTCTATATATTAAGAAGTTGCGCTGCTTAATATTTTTGTGGAAACCGTGAATTTTTTTTCTTTTTTTGATGATGAATAGAAAGTTCAAAACAGCATTTATTTGAAATAAAAATCTCGTGTATCATTATAAATGTCTTTTCTGTCACTTTTGATCATTTTAATGCATCCTTGCTAAATAAAAGTATTCTTTTCTTTTCAAAAACTCTTTCTGTCCCCAAACGTTTAAGCAGTAAGTTCAAAAAATTGATAACGTAAATTGTGAATTTTCCATTGATCAGGCAATGTGATGAATATCAGTCGATTTATTGGTCTGTCATTGGAAATGATGCAGATTATTCTAGGGCTATGATGATAAATCGATGCATCGCGATTCTTTTCAGAATCAATTCTGAGCTTAGTTTTTAACAGATAGAGCTCAAATCTAGTTTTTAACCGCATACTCAAATGCTCTGGAAGAAAAGCGCTTGTGCATTCAGCTGAGTTGTGTAATTGCACCTCGGCTCAGAATGCTTATATGACATGAGATTCATTTGGACACAGCCCTCTGTGAACACCCTTGTAATTAGCTTCAATGTTTTTCAATTTTTATGAATGATTATTTTATATAGAAGCCTGTTTCTATCTCACAATTCCATTCAATTCAAATTTTTCTCAGAATTGTGAGATATAAATTCGCAATTGATTATTATAAAGCCAGAATTGCATGATATAAACTTGCAATTGCAAGTTATAAAGTCAGAATTGCGAGATATTAACTCAGAATTGCATGATATAAACACAATAAATAAATAAAATTAATAAAAAAAAAATAAAGTTAGAACGGTGAGATAAAAGCTCACAATTCTGACTTTTTTTCATGCAATTCTGACTTTTTTTTTTTGACTTTATTGTGAGATATAAACTGTTGCAAATTATAAACAATATAAACAATTGTAAGTTATGAAGTCCAATTTTGAGGGGGGAAAAGACTGATGTTCTCAAAATTGTGAGTTTATATCTCAAAATTCTGATTTAACTCACTATTGCATGTTATAAAGTCAGAATTGCAAAATATAAACTAAAAATTCTAAAGAAAAATCAGAACTGTGAGTTTATATCTCTCAATACTAACTTTATTTCTCTGAATTGCAAGTTTGTCTCACAATTCTGACTTTCTAACTCGCACTTGTGAGTTTATATCATGCAATTCTGACTTAATTTCTCAGAATTGCATGATACAAACTGGCAATTCAATGAAAAAATGTGTGATTTAAAAAGCTGCAATTCCCTTCTGTATTTTTTATTCAGTAGCGGAGATAGGCTTCCATAATTTTAGGCTGAAGTATGCGTAAGGAACTGGAAGCAAGAAGAGTACGGTTGTTTCTAAACCATGCAATGCCGTCTGTTGTAAAGAACTAAGCTCTGAATCGATTCTAGAGAGAATCGTGATGCACTCAGAAAATTTCAGAATCGATGCAGAATCATTTATCTATTTGTGATTTTGTTTGTTATATTGCTTTTCTTTCCTCCTCAGGTCTCTAAGATCGCTGCGTACGCTTACAGCGCCATCTCACAAATCAAAGTAGATGCCAAGGAAGAGCTGGTGGTGCAGTTTGCTATACCATGATTCAAAAGATGGACCCCCTTCCTCCCCAGTTCCTCTGTTTCTGTCTCTCTTTCTAGCCCTTTCACTCCTACATCTCCTTCCAAACTTCTTGAGATGCAGACGCCCTTGTCTTTGTCATCTGAATGCCCTGCAGATAAATATAATTCACCCCAACCAAAGCTTCTTGTGTAAATCCGTCACAGATCCAAAAGGATAAAAACATCTTATCTACTATCTTTGCTATGACAAGTCGCATTTGATCAGTCGCATTAATCAAATCCTTTCTCAACAAATACAACAGAAATATTATACTCAGCTGTGGCATCAAGCTGCTACGATTGCTTCGGTGAGCTTTTGTTTAGTTTTGTTTTTGTTGATTCTTCTTCTGTTGGCTTTTCAGTTTCCTTATTGGTTGGAGATTGTTAAACCAAGTAGCAAGTAGTTATTCTTATACTTGTACTAAAGTTAACTGTATATTTGCTTGGTTTATCTTAACACATAGGTTATGGTTTAGCAACATCATTCACTGTGTTTTAGAGTTCATTATTTCTACTTAAATCATATTTATATGCACTGAGGTTCCAGACTGGGGTGTTGATTAAAATGGGCAACATGGATAAATAATATTTCTGTCTAACCAGATTGACACACACGTGTAATGTCGCATTAACCATCTCTTTTTTATAATTTTTAATTTGTTATTTACCTAATTTGGAGGCAAAACTCAGCTTTGTGTGAATGACTTGCCTAAAATTCTAACAAATTGATTCTCAGCTGGTTTAAATTTGAGTTTATTACTGTTCCCAAGAGCTCAAAGCATGGGATAGCTGTCCTGCAATTTTAGACATTAATTCCTGTTTTTGTTTTCAGGTTTGACGCCATATTTTATTTTACACTTTGAAAACGAGGCTGTCATAGATGGACTTACAATTACAGTCTTTACATTAGCATGCGCTGTATAAAAATCATATGATGCCACAAATTTTAAACTGTTTATAGAGTTGTTGTGTTTTTTTTTCATTAAATGAGGAGTCCACTTCCAAAACAAAGCTTTACATATAATGTACTCACCCCATTGTCATCTAAGATGTTCATGACTTTCTTTCTTTAGTCCTAAAGAAATTATGTTTTTTGAGGAAAACATTTCAGCATTTTTCTCCACAGAGGGCTTCTATGGTGCCCTGAGTTTGAACTTCCAAAATGCAGTTTAAATAGGGCTTCAAACGATCCCAGCGGAGGAAGAAGGGTCTTATGTAGCGAAACGATCGGTTATTTTCATAAAAATAATACAATTTATATACTTTTTAATGTCAGATGCTCGTCTTGTCTTACTCTGCCTGAACTGTTTTTTTCCGGTTCATGACAGTTAGGGTATGTCGAAAAACTCCCATCTCATGTTCTCCCTCAACTTCAAAATCGTCCTATATCGCTGTTTTACCTTTTTTGTTAAGGGTGTTTGATCTTCTTTGCATGTTCGCTTTGCAAAGACTGGGTCGTACTTCTGCAGCAATGTAGGATGAAGTTGAGGGAGAAAATACGATTGGAGTTTTTCGACATACCCTAACTGTCTTGAGCCAGAATACACCGATTTCAAGGAGAGCAAGGCAAGACGAGTGTTTGAGATTAAAATGTATTTAAATTTTATTTTTTTAATGAAAATAATGGATCGTTTCGCTAGATAAAACCCTTCATCCTCGGCTGGGGATTTGAAGCTGCATTTAAACTGCATTTTGGAAGTTCAAACACAGGGCACCATACCAGTCCATTATATGGAAAAAAATTCTGAAATGTTTCCCTCAAAAAAAACATAATTTTTGACTAAAGAAAGAAAAACATAAACATCTTGGATGACAAGGGGGTGAGTACGTTATTTGAAAATTTGTTCTGGAAGTGGACTTCTCCTTTAGGTTTTATTTGTTAAACAACAGTATATTGACTTCAGCGCACTGAGCTTCAGTCTCTCACAGCCTCGTTTTCATTCCCATCAAAGTTAAACATGGCGCTGCTCTCACTAAGTTCGATTTCACAGTTATTTATATAGATCAGTGGTCTATACACATTTATGGTGGAGTGTAAATATCACGGTATGTTTGACATACCGTGCTATGTCATATCCGAAATTTCATTTGAAGCGGCTCTGCTACTGCTTTTAACGGAAGAGAAAGTGTTCCTCTTCCTATAACTCTCAAACGGTCAAGTAACATTAATCGTATCAAAAAAGGCGAACACCGGTTAAACCGAGAAAGAACAGCGTGGCCTGTCTAACGAATTATCATACTGTCAACTCCGAGTGTTTCGGACGGGGAGGTGGGTTTGAATGGTTGAGGTTGGGAATTGGTAGTTTGTAAATTGTTTTTGTGTCAATGCCTTTAATGTACAGAGTGTAAACGAATGATTAATACTTGTGTAGCGGGAAGTGTAAACAGCTCTACGGCGCCCCCTGGCTGCATTATGCCTTAGTTGTAAGGCTTTGCGATCCGTAGCTTGTTTTACAGGGACGCTTTTACCTTGCCTGTTCTACTTTTAACATAATAAAAGATATTATTACATTGCTTTAACTTAGTCCATCTAATTTTTTTGCTGTTGTGCCGAAAAACAAGGAAAGAACTAGTGAATTCAAACAACTGCCGTTCTTTCCTTACAGAGTTTGAAATGCCACACGGTATTTTTGTGTAATTATTTATTTTGATTTTATGTATTTATGCAAGCGCACAGACAGTGTGGCACCGTTAGCTCTCTAGATCATGGCAAGGCACCTTTGTCTTTCTTTAAGGTTAAAATAAGGGATAAAATGCGCTGCAATACTTTTTTTTTGTTGTTTTCTGTTGCAGTGTACTAATAGTGTTCACGTTTGTTTGTTTGTTTGTTTCCTAAATGTGGAATACTACCTGATTTACAGAGAAAACATTTCTTAGGCTAGTACCAAAAATTTAATCTCAATATTCTGTTAAAACTGTTTTTTGTTGAATGAAATTATGCATTAAAGACTTTCAAAATTATAAAGTGTCCTTTTTTAAATGTGTAGCAGGCATGAGAAAACTTTCATCCATTGTTGAATTGCCTATTGCAATTCTCAAAGAAACTTTGCACCATGTCTATACAGATTTTCTAGTCAAATGGACGTTTTTCTGTTGCTTAAGATGTTTCACCACTTATTCATCAACAGCTAATGAAGAAACACTCTGTAACTCCAGCTCTACTGCCGTTTCACGGTTTTGATTTAGGCTAGTTCAGCATTTAAAGTCAACCTCACTGTGGCAGATCAAGCCGTAGCTGTAACTCCACATTCATGTTTATTAGACGCATCGGGATGTCAGGTGGAGAAGGTTCAGTCCACTTTGCTGTGACCGATGGATTTGCGCGGGTTTCTGCTCCTTTGCCAAACTGAAGTCAACTCTCGTTCCTGTTTGGTCACAGCGCTGAAATCAATCATCTTCACATGAGGAAGGGTTGCGATCAAATGCGGCCTATAAGAGAGGCAGAAAAGCAACTTTTTTGTGACCTGAACTGTGATTCTATAAAAAATTCTGAGCAATTCAACATTTTTAGCAGAGAAATATGTAATACTGTACATTAAGGCTCAGTTTGTTAACATTAGTTTACTACTTTAGTTAACACTGAAAAAGGCTTATAAAACATTATAGTAATCTTAGTTAATTTCAACATTTATTATTATCATGTTTTAGTTATAGCATGATATATTTGATTTGGGATAAAATGAGACACGGAAATGTTTTCACAAAATTCACGTTATTATTTCTAAATAATATAATAACTGTCTTTTTAATTTTAATAAACTTCAATAGACTGTCAGTAGACTAAAGCAGACCATTTTACATGTACTGTTGACATTAAAAGGTTTTTTTGCATTTTTCTATTCTGTAATCTCTAAAGTCAATTATATTATGGTTATAGATCTATCTATCTATATCTATCTAAATCATGTTAGCAATATGCTGAATTTATGCTAGAAACTTGTTAACTATACAAGAATTATGCTAGTAACAAGCTAATCATGTAAACAACATGCTAGCAACATCCTAGTAACTTAGTAATCATACTAGAAGCAACATGTTAATCACAATAGAATCGTCCTAGTAACATGTTAATCATGTTAACAACATGGTAATTATTCTAGCAACATGCTATAAACATGCTAATCATGTTAAAAACATGCTAGAAACATGCAAATCATGTATACAACATGCTAGCAACATCCTAGTTACTTGGTAAGCATGTTAGAAGCAACATGTTAATCACGATAGAATCATAATAGCAACATGTAATCATGCTAAAGTCATGTTAGTAACATGCTAGTAACTTGATAATGATGTTAGCAACATGCTAATTATGCTAGCAACATGCTGGTAACTTGTTAATCATGTTAGAAACATGCTAGCAACATACTAATCATGCTAGAATCATGCTAACAACATGCTAGTAACATGTTAATCATGTTAAAAACAAGCTTGCAACATACTGGTAACATGTTAATCATGGTAGAAACATACTAGTGACATGTTAATCATGGTAAAAGCATGCTAACAACATGCTAGTAACATTCTAATCATGCTAGAATCATGCTAACAACATGCTAGTAACATGTTAATCATGTTAAAAACAAGCTTGCAACATACTGGTAACATGTTAATCATGGTAGAAACATACTAGTGACATGTTAGTCATGGTAGAAGCATGCTAACAACATGCTAGTAACATTCTAATCATGCTAGAATCATGCTAACAACATGCTAGTAAGACATTAATCATATTAAAAACATGCTTGCAACATACTAGTAACGTTAATCATGGTAAAATCATACTAGTGACATGCCAATTCACGTTAAATCATACAAGCAACATGCTAATTCATGCTAGCAACATGGTTAAACCATCCTAAATCATGGTAACAACATGCTGATTCATGCTAGAAATGTGTGTGTTCCCACTCTGTTCCAAACTTCATTTTAAACAATTAATTTCAATCTTTAAGCTTTTTAAAGTTATTTAAAACTTTCAGACAAGGCTTTCTCAAGCCAAATTCAAAGTTCGTCTATGATGAAAGTATGTCATATTTTACGCCTAAATCAAATAATATATATATTTTAAATAGCAGCATTTTAATTTCACATTATTTTTTAAATAAATAATTAATAGCAGTACAACAAAACATTTGAACATTTAAAAGATATTTAGTTTTTGCATCACATTAATGAGAATTTAAGGAGAAAATGTGCTTGATATTAAAATATAATTACAATGCAAACAATTTCAGTTGCTTCTCTGTGCAAAATATATGGTCACAATTCTTTCTTTTTGTTTTTGAGGTGAAACCAGACCTGGACATGTTCTTGTGAGATTGTAGGGCGTGGGCTGAGAATGGTCTTCCACATGCACATGCCGTGTGCGTATCAGAACTATATGTGATTACTGTTGCTATGCACAGGACAGCAGAGGTTTGTAACCAGATCCTAAACGCAGTTTCAGCACCTGTTGTGTCAGGAACGCCACCCGTACAGAGATCCACAGTGGAAAATCACCGAGTTCAGATACGGCAGAATGTGCTCTTTGCATTTGACATAAAGTGTACCGAAGCAAAACTGACAATTCTGTTATCGTTTACTCACCATCGATCATGTCATGTGACGTTTTACTTTCTTACTTTTGTGTTTCAAAAAAGAAAATATGTCGTATAAGTTCAGAAAGACTTAAATTGTCATTTTTGGAAACTGTTTCACTTCCTAACTTGTGCATCTAACTGACCTTTGACCTTTGACCATACCTGTAGTCACGCTCGCTCACTACGGGATTCCCATGCAGAGTGATGGTATGGAGAAACGGCAACGCAGCAAGTTTATCCACTTCTGATAACTTACAAATACGGTTTCCATGCAGATACAACAAGCGGAGCTCTTTAAGTTGAGTGAGAACCTGACGGAAACAGAGAGAATGATTATGTATTTCAGTAATTACACAAATTGTTGTGCTCAGCTGTCAGACGCAGGTGGTAAAGCGCGTACTGGGTGTATGTGTTGAAACTGGTTGAAGGAAAGGTCGAGCCAGGCCAGACGCGTCGGCTCAGCGTAAAGAGTGGAAAGTGTCTCCATCAGTCCTGTCAAGTCTGAGAGGAAGTTGTTGTTGAGTCTGAGCGTCACGCTGAGGATCTTCTGCTCGGAGTCACGTTTTAGTGGACGAGTGCTTGGATTAGGCTCATCCGAGAGCATGTCTACAGAAAAACAGAAAGTAAACTGTGCTTTAGAAGAAAAGCTATGCACTGCATTCATTTTTGTACACATAAATACAGACTGATAAAATCACTGTTGTTTATTTACAGTTTTATGATGAGAACTCTATATGATAAATTAGTTACCTCTAATAAATTATTGTTATAAATCTAATAAATCTATTTTTTTCTTTCAAATAATGCTCAGAACAGCAAAGGAAAACAGCAAAGGAAAAAACAGGGGGATTAAAAGCAAAATAAACGAAAATAATGACAAGTTTTAAGAATTAAATTTGACCAAAAACAGGCAAAGAATGGCAAAAAGATTGTTTTTAAAGCTTTTTATTAATTTAATAGACTATTTCTTTAGTCTATTCTAGAATTTGAATACGTGGATCTGTGAATGTGGGATCTGCATCAGATTAAAAAATATATTTAAAAGACTTTTTTAGACTTTAGAAACACACTTATACATATCACTCCTAACAATATGAAAATCTATAATTATTAAAAATTATATTTACATCAGCATATGTTATGTAAGACATGTCATGTCTAAAAAAAGTTTTTTGTGATTTTTTTAAACTTACATTTATTAAAAAAATTCTAAATAAATTCTAAAAACAATAAATTATATTTATTAAAAGGAAGATTTAAAATTGTAATATTTGGATCTGTGACTTTGGGATTTGGTAAGCATGAGATTTATCAATAAAATTGTACATTTTAAGTCTTCGTCAGACTTAAGTCTTTAGAAACACACTTATACATTTCACTCTTATTAAAATCTAGATGGGGACAAATTATATTTACATCAGCATATGTTATGAAAGGTATGTCCTGTCTGTAAAAGTTTTTAAATTTAAATTTATTAAAAAAAAAAATAAATAAATAAAAAATAATATAAATAAAAAAAACAGTTTCCTATGCGTGTTGATTAAATTATTATACAGTCCATTCGTAAATAATAATTACAGTTTTTATTTTTGTTTGTAACATATCTGCTTAATCAGCTATTATAACGATTCTGTAAACTGATTTGATTCGCTGGAGAGATCCGATTCAAAAGAACGACTCGTTTGCGCATCTAATTCAAAAAAGTGCCTCGTTATGAACAAAAAAAATACGATTTAGATTTTCATTACTGTTGAAAATAAAGAAAATAAATTCTAACGTAAAAATGAAGGAGTCTGATGAGCTACTTGAATTAAGCAAAACTTTCAAAGCGATATTTAAAAGTATAAACTGTAGAAACACACCTGAAACTGAGCTGAACTCCCTAAATGAAAAATCCACTGGAGATCCAAACATGTTCCAACCTCCAGACAGCAGAAAACAAGATTAAAACTACAAATTGCAATGAGATGTAAAAAGTACAAAAACTGATTAACCTTAATCTTAAAACGAATATTAAGGCTTTAAAGAAAAAATACTGGTTTACGTACAGTGGCGAATAAAATTTACACCCAAAAATTAAATTAGTTATTTTTCACAAAATATTTTCGATGTTATTTACCCATAGCAACTTTTGGGTCACACCAATACGGGCGGACCCCAACAAAGTTACTATGGAAACCATTTGCAAAGTATTGCCTTCTGGGATATGTAGTTCATTTATTTCACGGGCGATTTCTTTTTCGCACTTTATTCACTTTCTTTGACTTTTTCATCGTTAAACGTGGCTATAAACTATATCTTAACGAATCTCCAAAACTATAAGTGGAGTATAGTGACTTTGGCGTTCTATAATGATATTTATATATAAGGAGACTTTTGAACGACTTCCTATAAGGGCGTTGCGGAAGAAGCTGGGTTTCCATTGGTTGCTTTGATTTGAGCCAACTAATGAGAACGGAGCTTTTCGTCATCACGTGACGACCAATAGCCGTTCAGATACAGTCAACACTGAGTTTGAATTTGAAAACGTTTCGGCGAGTGTTTCGATGTGCGTCCGTGCTTCATCTCACCTTTAAATCACGGTAAAATTTTTATTTATTAATATATAATGATAATATTCAGCTTTATATAGCGTCTCACGAGGGTAGTGCTTTTGCCACGATGATAGGTTGTTTAAACTGCGAGAAAGTTAGCGGGCAATTCGTTGCAGAGTAAACAAACAATCAAAATCAAAACACATTTGACTTGCTTGTTAAATATAATTGTACCGCAGATATAATTATATTGCATTTATTTGCACTGCATAACACTTTTATATCAAGGTTATTGATATGCGGCATGTTTTACAATAGATATGTGTTTGTGATTTTAATGCTATTTATGTCATAATGCAGTAATTTTGTTAATTACCTCTAAAATATACAAGTGTTATCCAGTATACTTAGAAATGTTTAGTTTAGCTTGTTATGTTATCTGTTATCCAGAAGTAGATTTAGCAATCTAATTGTAAACGTGTAAAGTTTTCCTAGTTTAATTACAACATGTCTGTGGCACTAAATATTATGCCTTGATTTGTTTCGTCTCTCCACCTTATGTGCTGTAGTATAATCTGAAAACATGTTTTTTTTTTTTTTTTTTTTATAGAAGCCGCCATGAAGTTTAATATGAACAAGGCGGGACCGCTTTTGGCATGGGTAAGTGTCATCCAGTTTTGTTGTTTATTCAAAGAACTCACAAATTGATGACATTATTAAGTTCAGTTATTTCAGTCTGTTGACATGTTGTAATATTGGTTTCGTTTCTTCTATAAGATGTTTATAGTGACTGTTGTTCTTTTGACAGATGAATACCATGTTTCCAGAGAAGCATGTCTGGGAGTTCGTTCCTATGAGAGATGGGTTACGACTCCTGAAGATCTGCTTCAAACTGTGAGTTGTCACTTTGAGACTCTTGGGTGGTAAATATGGAAATACTTTGATAGCTATCACTAACTTTATTTACTTCTGACATTATGCAATGCATTATCTGTTACTTCAGAAGGGGGATGGAGAACTTTGAGGATTTTAAGACTTTATCCCTCTATAAGAAAGTGGAAGTCATCTTCAGCTTTTTGCATGGTGAGTTTTAAATGCATATGTTCTGGTTTTGCAGCAGTTGTCATGAGCATTAATAGTAGACTGCATGGTTTGATAAATGAGAAATGTTGCAGTAGTGACACATAGAGCTCTGTTGACAGTATTTGTGGCATAATGTTGATTGACACAGAATATACTTTTACCTGTCTCATTGTTTTTGAAAAGTGTGGCACTTTAAAGTGACTATTTTGTAATCTCACCACCAGTCATGACCATGTACTTCATACAACATTAACTTTTTTTTTTTACATTTAGAAATATATACTTTTATATACTTGAAATATATAAATGTTCTTTTTAAGGTGATATGTCTTGCTTACAACTTCTCTCCTCCATGTGCAGATGACTTTCACCTCACCAAAAGACAAAGTTCCCTCATCTTACAGAAGATCAATGGAGGAATTGATCTGGAGCTTCAAGTGGCTAAGGTATGTATTTGAGCATATGTGCTTGAAACCAGGGGTTTTCAAACTAAATAAATAATAATAATAAATATTAAAATGATTAAATAAAATTGTATATTATGAAATTATAATGCATTATAATAAACAAATAAAAATTAATAAAAAAAAAATTAAGAAGACAATAATAGTTTTTGTTAATAATTAAAAATACTTCTGAATAATTAGGATGGGAGTCTGATTGCATGAGAATGATCATTTGGGGTCTTTGGCATCTACAAGATTTAAAGCCCATTGAAAATGACATACTAAGCATGTCTTTGTATTTATGCTGCATGTGTGGAAATGATTTTGCAAAATAAAAACTAAATAATGTCATTATGTATTCACTTATGTTGATAAGATGTAATAACAAAGCAGCATTAAAGTGGTTCATAAGACTTGTTGTCCTATATTCAAAGATTTCTGAAGCTTTGTACAAGGAACAGACCAGTTCGCTGACGACTGCTGTGGTCCCTTATACTAAACTCAGTTTTTAAATGAATTGTTTTTTTAATGATATGCATTCAGATGTTTTGCATTTTTTTTGTATTATTGTATGTGCACAGGTGGCGCTTCTGCTTTGTTACTGCACTTTTAAAAAGGGCATAATGCCACCTATGGATTCAAATACAGAGGTGAGTGATGACCGCTTTCTTTCACTTAACAGATGCTTTGCTTTTCTTAGCTCAATATCTAGTGGTAATGCAACAGATATATCAGTGTCTAATGTAGGTTCTTATGTGTCTCTCTTTTTCTGTCTGTGTCAGGAGGAAATTACATCCATGTTTCGTTTTGTGAAAGATGACACTGACAGCCTGTCTTTAGACGAAGGCCTAGAGCAGTTTCTAGACCAAGACTGTAAGTAGCCATGTTGCTTAGTGAGTTGGATATTGTTAAATTAAATCTATACTGGTCTATTTATCATCTATCTCTCACATGCATGCTCTCTGTAGCTTTTATGAACTCCACATACTCCAGCAGTATGAGCATCGGCAGCTCGCCGTTATATACAGATGACGAATCTCCGATTGTCGGCCGGTTCCAAAGGCCTCCAAGAGTTCAGTTTCAAGAGCTTTGTACAGTTGCTTCCAGCTCAGACAGGTCAGTGTGTTTTGTTTTTTGTTTTTTTTGCTGAAGGACAAAACAGCTTGACTAAAACCATAAAAAAAGGGTTAAATGAGTCACTGCTTTAAAAGTTGAAACAAGGCAATGTTAATAGAAAATAGTTTTATTTACAGTAAAAACCTGACTTTGTACATGTTCTTTAAAGGAATTTGTGCATTTTTTTTTTTTTTTTTTTCCCCAAAATTTGACAGCATTTGTCACAATGTTACCACAAAACATATTTCCACTTTTTCCCTCCTTTAAACTTTTAAACTACCTTTAAACCAAAATGTACAATAGAAGTAAAAATCAATAAATATTTGTTGTTTTAATAGTATAGCCACAAAACATAAACAATGTGCATGTAAACTTGATTGTGAAAAATGGCTTACTAAGATTTTTTGGTTCAAAGTTTTTACAATTTTGGCAGCACTTCAGTTTGGGGACCCGTTTTCACAATTAACTACAACTTTTGCCTCAAAGACTAATTTGCTGCTTCTTAGTTAGTAAGGTAGTCGTTCAGCTCAGGATCTAAAATATGGTTATGCAGTGCTTTATTAGTACTTAAGCAATACTATGTGCTTAATAAGTACTAATAAATATGCAATATGCTAGTAATATGCATTTTTTTATTTTTTTTTTAACAACACGCCGCAAAGTACTTTTATAAAAATATAAACATTCTGCTTTTAGATCCTCCAGAATTGGTCCTATTCACTTTCGTTATAAGTGGATTATACATTTATATGCCTAAATAATACCCATGCATCTTTGATCTCCAGCTCTCCAATTCAGGATTTAATGAGCACACCACATTTCCAGCTGAAGAAACTCCGGAAAGAATTGGCGCATGAGGGTGATGTGAGAGACGAGCTGGAGAAAGAACTGGCCAATCAGATCAACATCATCTCAGAGAAAGGTACCAAAGACCTACCCATCCATCACCATGTTACTTAAGTTTTATTATGCTGCCTGAAGTGAATGAGCTAAATTCTGGTACTCTGATATGAACTTGGTTTCATTTCTCTGTTTTGCACACAGAGGGTCTGATTTCCCAGTTACAACATAGGGTGGAGCGAATGCTGCGGGAACACGGAGAGCTGGAGAAGGACCATAAAGCTGCACTACTGGAGCTCCAGGAGAAGAACGAGAGGTGAGGTGCAACAAGGCTCAAATTTGGGTTTCTAGTCATTGTTTGAATGAAACATTTGTTTTAAAGTGATTTTGTTTTTCTTCTACAGTCTTCTCCACAGAGTGCATGAGGTTCTAAAGCAATGTCAAGACTTGAAAACAGACAACTCTCAAAAAGAGAGAAAGATCGATGAACTGACAGAGGAGAATGGAACACTTACCGCACAGGTAAGATGCTGTTTTCTTGTTTTGAAGTATTGCTTAAAGTAATGATCAGATTTGATTATTTTGACCTGTCTCTGGTCCCATCAGGTGAGAAACGCTTTCGCTCAGTTGGCGAGAGCTGAGGAGGAAGTTGCCAAACTCACGCTGGCTCACGAATCAGCACAGGCTGAGTGGAAAAACAGAAAAGAGTTTCTTGAGAAGGAGTTAAATGAGGCTGTCACACACAGGGTAGATGTTCAATTACATTAC
The DNA here is from genome assembly GCF_022985175.1 of Labeo rohita. Taxonomy (NCBI): domain Eukaryota; kingdom Metazoa; phylum Chordata; class Actinopteri; order Cypriniformes; family Cyprinidae; genus Labeo; species Labeo rohita. The sequence goes on along the minus strand of NC_066883.1, from coordinate 35,680,480 downwards.
GAAGCAATCATTTTGTTAATCATGTGCTATATGTGTTTACTTTGTACTCGCTGTTTAATCTGTGTTCTGTTTTCGTGCTCCTGTTCTCCTCGTGCAGGATTGTCTGAGTGAGCAAGTTCAAATCCTTCAGGGAAAGATTTCTGTTCTGGAGGATGAACTCAAGAAAGCTCAGTCTCAGGAGAAAGGAGAAGTTTTGGGACCCATCATGGAGGTGAGATGTTCTGTCATTCTTTCAGAATCATTTAAAATAGTTTTTTCAGTCATATATTTTTTATTGAGCTGAAAACAACATAATGGAATTGACCAAATTCTGACTAACATTTTTAATCATTACATTTTTTTCAGTGGGAGAAGCTTAAACAGGAGTTGGCAGATCTGACTCGTCAACTTGCTCAGCTTCAGGACACTATTTCTCGTCTTGAGAAGGAAAAGGCAGAACTTGAGGCTCTGCTGGCTGAGGAGAGATGCTCTTTTGAAAAAGAGACGAAAAGACTCCAAATGGTGGTGTTCGATCTGGAGCAGTCCATCAATAACATCCGCTTAGAGAGAGAAACACTGCAGGAGGCTTTACAGACACAGAAGGAAATGCTTACTGCACAGATATCAGCTCTGGAAAGTGATGTTTCTCGCCTGCAACAGGTGGAAGTGCAGTTGTCGGCAGAGATTAAAATCTCTGCTGACCTTCGTCAACAGAGAGAGAAGCTAGAGGGGAAGGTAGCCTCTTTAGACAAGATGGTTCATGCTCTGCATGCTGAGATCCAGGGCTTGGAAGTGGAGAGAGCATCACAGCAGGACGCCCTGAATGCCCTTATCGTTGATTTGCAAAGTGCCAGAGCCACCATTCAGGAGTATGAGAATAAACTGGAAGAGCATCAGAATGTGGTGCAAGAAAATGAATCCCTGAAAAAGGAAGCATGCACATTGCAGCAGGAGATTAATGAGCATCTACAAACCAATGGAGACCTTCAGGAGCAAATAAATATTCTCAGACAGGAGAAAACCGAGGAGGAGAACAAGGTTAATCAGGCTTTGACCAAAATTCAGAGCCTCCAAACACAAATTCTGGATCTGTCCAAACAGATTTCCCTAAAAGATGAAGAAATCAGAAATCTGAGGAACAAGTATGACGCTGTAGACCACGAGCTGAAGCTTGTGAAGGAACAAAATATTGAAATAAATGAAATGATCAAATCAAATCGCAAAGAGCACGAGGACACTGTTAAAAAACTCCAGCAAGAGCTTGACACTGCTTCTTCGATTGCTTCAGAAAAACAAGAAGAAATGCTGGTTCTGTCAGCAGAGGTAACATCACTTAAAGAGCAGATCTGCCGTTACAGTGAAAACGAAGTGCAGAAACAACAAGAATTGTCTGTTTTAGAGGCACAACACAATGTGTTGAAGGAAAACATGACTTCTATTCAGAGCCAGCTGGCTGAGGTGACAACTACTGCTTCACAGAAGGAATCTGAGCTCCACTTGCTTCAGCAGGAGCTTTGCCAACAAGAAACCCTGAGAGAAGAAGCTCAGGAGCTTGAAAAAGCCAGACGTGAGGAGCTTGAGATAACTGTGATTGAACTTCAGAAAACAATCCTAGAGGTCACCTCTCTTGTCTCAGAGAGAGAAGCTTGCATGAATTCTCTTCAAGATGAGATAAAGGATCAGCAATTGAGGGCCAAACAGTGTGAAGATGATCTACGCAGTGAGCTAAAGGAGAAGGTTGGAAATCTACAGGAACTGCTAGACGCTGCCAATCGTGATGCTGCAGACAAAGAACATATTCTACAGTCTTTGAATGAGAAGCTGAAGCAGGTGGAATTGCTGTGCCAACAAAAAGAGAAAGATGTTGGAGAGATGCATCAAACAAAGGAAGATCTGGAAAAGAGAATTACTGAGCAGAAACAACAACTGGATGAGTGCCAGCAGAATTTAGAAATCCTAAGAAAAGAAAGAGACCATCTCTCTGCTCAAGTATCATCTCTCCAAGATGAAATCAGCCGATCCCAACAAGAAGTGTCTGTGTTACAGGCTGACAACAGTGTTTTGAAGGAAAACTTGGGTGCTCTTCAGAACCAGTTGGCTGAGGTGACAACAACAGCTTCCCAAAAGGAATCTGAGCTCCTCTTGCTTCAGCAGGAGCTTTCCCATCAAGAGACTCTGAGAGTAAAAGCTCTGGAGCTTGAGACAATCAAACGTGAAGAGTTTGAGAAAAAGGTGAGTGAGCTTCAGGCCAAAATTCTAGAGGTTTCCACTCTCGCATCTCAGAGAGAAGCTCAAGTAATTTCCCTTCAAAATGAAATGAAAGATCAACAGTTGCGTGCCAAGCAGTCTGAAGATGATCTCCGCAGAGAGCTGGAAGAGAAGGTTGGTACCTTACAAGGAGAACTAGATACAGTCAGTCGTTGTGCTGTGGATAAAGATGAACTCCTGGGATCTTTGGATCAAAAGCTCAAAGAGATGGAAGGGCTTTTCCTTCAAAAAGAGAAAGATATCCTTGAAACGCATCAGGCAAAGGAGGAACTAGAGAAGAGGATTGTTGAGCTTCATGTTGAGACACAACAGCTTTCTGAGTGCCAGCAGAATTTGGAAATATTGAGGAAGGAAAGAGACCACTTGTCAGCTGAAGTAACATCTCTTAAAGCAGAAATTCATAGCTACCAGGACACTGAAGTGCAGAAGCAACAGGAAATATCTGTTTTAGAGGTTGAACGCAACATGTTAAAGGAGAACATGACTGACCTTGAGAAGAAACTGGTGGAGGAAACAACTGCATCTTTACAGAAACAATCTGAACTTGTCTTGCTTCAAGACAAGCTTCACCAACAAGAGAGCCTTAGAGAAAGGGCTCAGGAGCTTGAGACTTCCAAGCGTGAGGAACTTGAGAGAACGGTTAGTGAACTTCAAGCTCAAATCCTAGAGGTCTCCACACTAGCCTCTGAGAGGGAGGCTTGTGTTAATTCTCTTCAAGATCAGTTGACAGATCAGTTGAAGTCCAAACAGTCTGAAGATGATCTCCGCAGAGTGCTGGAAGAGAAGGTTGAAACCCTTCAGGGACAATTGGAAACTGTGAGTAGAGACGTCTCAGACAAAGACCAGCTTCTGGAGACTATGGATCAGAAGCTGAGGCAGATGGATCTGCTGTGCCAGGAAAAGGAGAAAGATGTTCTTGATATGCATCAGGTAAAGGAGGACTTGGAGAAGAAGATTGGTGAACTTATTGTTGAGAAACAACAGCTGGTGGAGTACCAGCAGAATCTGGAAACAGTGAAAAAGGAAAGAGACATCCTGTCAACTGAAGTGACCTCTCTCAAAGATGAAGTCCAAAAATTCCAGGAAAATGAAGTGCAGAAGCAACAAGAGATTTCTATTTTAGAGGTTGAACAAAACACATTAAAAGAAAACTTGGCTGCTCTTAAGACGCAAGTGGCGGAGTTGACAACTACAGCCTCTCAGAAGGAATCTGAACTTCTGTTGCTTCAAAAGGAGGTTTGCGAACAAAACAACATTAAAGAAAAAGCTCAGAAGCTTGAGAAAGATATAAGTGAACTTCAGGTTAAAATCCATGAGGTCTCCACTCTTGCTTCTGAGAGGGAAGCTCAAATAGTTTCTCTTAAAGATGAAATAAATGATCAGCAGTTAAGGACCAAACAGTCTGAAGATGAACTCCGCAGAGTGCTGGAAGAGAAGATTGAAACACTACAGAGACAACTAGAAACTACCACTTGTGACATCACAGGCAAAGACCATCTTTTGCAATCCTTGGATCAGAAGCTGAAGCAGGTGGAACTGCTTTGCCAACAAAAGGAGAAAGATGTCCTTGAGATCCAACACTCAAAGGAAGATCTGGAGAAGAGGATTAGTGAGCTTTTTGTTGAGAAACAACAAAAACAGGAGGAGTACCAGCAGAATTTGGAAACGGTGAGAAAGGAAAGAGAGGTTCTGTCAACTGAAGTAGTCTCTCTCAAACATGAAATCCGAAGTCACCAGGAAAATGAAGTGCGGAAGCAACAGGAGATTTATGCTTTAGAGGTCGAACACAACACACTAAAGGAGAACTTGGCTGTTCTTAAGACACAAATGGTGGAGTTGACAACTACAGCTTCTCAGAAGGAATCTGAGGTTCAGTTGCTTCAAAAGGAGGTTTGCGAACAAGAAAACTTTAAGGAAAAGTCTCAGGAACTTGAGATGCAAATAAGTGAACTTCAGGCTAAAATACTAGAGGTTTCCACTCTTGCCTCAGAGAGGGAAGCTCAATTAAGTTCTCTTAAAAATGAAATAAATGATCAGCAGTTAAGGGCCAAACAGTCTGAAGATGATCTCTGCAGAGTGCTGGAAGAGAAGATTGAAACCCTTAAGGGACAGTTTGAAACTGCCACTCGTGACGTCTCTGACAAAGACCAAGTTCTGCAGACTTTGGATTTGAAGCTGAGGAAGATGGAATTGCTGTGCAAACAAAAGGAGAAAGATGTCCTTGAGATCCAACACTCAAAGGAAGCTCTGGAGAAGAGGATTGGTGAGCTTCATGCTGACAGACGTCAACTGGATGGGGATTTGGAGATGCTGAGGCAAGAAAAGGACCACTTGAGTTCTCTCAACCAATCTCTGCGGAAGAAGTGTGGTGCCTCCCAGAAGATTCAAGCTGAGCTGGAGTTGAAGGTAGAAGAGCAAAGCAGTTCCGTCCTTGCTCTTAAAAAGGCTTCCCAAAAGTGGGAGGAGCAGAATCAGGAACTCCTGGAGCAGCTGAAGGCTAAGACAGAAGCAGTAGAGCACTACAAAGCACAGGTTATTGTTAAATTAGATCTTTCGATCTTTCATTTAGATGTTTTGGAGAATCTTCATTGTATATTCGAAATACTCCAGTTTGACATCATGTGCCCTTAGACTTAAAGGCTGTCATATGTTTCTTCCTCAGGTGGATAAGGCCAAGAATCACTACAATGGTAAAAAGCAGCTGCTGGTGGAGGCTCAGGAGCTGAACCAAATTCTCGAGCACTCATTGGAGGCCAGCAAGAGGGAAGTCAAAGCTCTGGAGACAGAACTGACTTTGGCTCGCATGGAACTAGACCAGGCGAGCACCAAGGAGAAGAACCTTGCGGCCAAAGTGAAAAGCTTAGAGGCACAAGTTAGTTTATGGCTTAATGTTTCAAGAATGTGCAAATGAGACTGATCAAGCTTTGAATTTGAGTTTCTTGTCCAATTTCATGTCTAATCGTGTGCTTGTCTTAGGTGGACTTTGCTGACAGGCAACTGCGAGAGCAGAGGAAGATGACTGATGACAAAGAGAACATGAGACACAGAGAAAGTCAGTACATCAGAGTCCCAGAGAAACAGCAGGACACCAGTACAGATAGCTTGGAGTTTGAGCTGAACGATTCGCTCAACACTATCAGGTTACTAAACCAACCCAATTGTATAGGTTTCTAACATGGTATTCCATGTTAATCATGCAGTAACATTGTCCATTTTTTTCCCAATTTGGCAGTCGTTCAGCAGTACCGGGTGAATCCAGCACTCCACTGGTTCGTAGCTCTGAGCGTTTGGCTGCTAAACGTCGTGCCTTGGGGGCAGAGTCTCTGGAAACTCTCTACTTTACTCCTCTGAGTCAACAAGGCAACAAGCGTAAAGGGGACTACAATGATGCCTTTGAACACACACTAGAGTCCAGCATCACTTCCATTGGTGATCTTGTGGTTGACTCTGCAAAGAAGCTGACCGCTTCGGCTCGCAGGCGCCGTACTACACAAGTAATCAACATCACCATGGCTAAGGTAGGAAATGCACAACCTTCTACATACTTTCTGCACTTTATTGGGTAAAAAAGTTGCTTGTTGGCTTTCGTAGCCAACCAGTCCTACCTTCCAAATTGAAGTGCCAATCAGAAAAATCACTGTCATTGTTTTTGCATAAAACTTCGGCTGGACCAACCTAAAAAATACATGCTATCTTAATGCTATTTGAGCGTTAGAAACAATGTTTATGAGATATGTTCCTCTCAGGTGCTATTGCCAATATGAAAAATGTCATTTAAATGTGCATTTGGCAAGCATTTTATGAGATTTTGCTATTTCCACATTGAAGTAGATTGGAGTTGTACTTGCACAACTGAAAATAGCTTTCCAAGATCACCCACTGAGTAAGCTGTAAAGTATGTAAAAACTCTATGTAAAGTAGTATTTACAAATGCAGCACTGCTTTGTTTACAGCAGTAACCAAAGAAACACTGTATTACTGCTGTTCCATAAGCGCCACCTGCTGTCAAAGAGTGAAATTTGCAGCCCAAATGCACTTTTACTAGTAGTACTACTACTGTTCATGACAGCTTGATCAGGTCCATTTTTTCTCTAGTACTGGGTCGCAAAGTATCTAAAGTGTTTGTCCTTTATTTTTCCTTGTTTAGAAGACATCAGGAAGTGCTGAAGGCGACGAGTCGTTTTATAGTCTGCACTCTGCCCGATCACAGCCCAACTTGGCAGTTCAGCGTTCACGGCCGTTCTCCATGGACCTCTCGGAGGAAAGTGCTACCGCAACTTTATCAAAAGCAGACACCCTGCAAAGTCTGCCTGGATATCGTAGAAGCACTGCGCACAACGTTGCCCCACCAAGAGGTGAATAGTTGTCATTGAAACCTCATTGCTTATAGTTATTTTGTGGATTGGCAGTGATATTTTACTATCATTGAAAAACTTTTATATTTTTTGTTAATATTTTGGTTTTATATTTATATATTTTATATATATATATATATATATATATATATATATATATATATATATATATATATATATTTATAAAATATATATATACATATATTTCATTTCATAAGTATTTTATAGTAATATTAGTATATAATTACAGATATTTTTGGCCCATTTGTGCAACTCCACAAACCAGCACAGCAACTATAATTTTTTAATTGCATGGTAAATTGCAGAAATGTCACTGTAAAATAAAACTATATTATTTCAAAAAATTTTAGTGAAATATTACAATTGTGGTTCCTTATTGTTTCATATTTTATTTGGTAATAATATTTATTATTTTATAATCATCAATTCTGTGATCATATATCACCATACAAACAAGCATTTTAAAATTAAAATGGCATTTTAAATCACAATTTTTAATTGAAAAAGTTACATGATTGCAATTTGTTTCCCCAAATTGTGCAGCCTTATAATGGTAATATGGTACTATTTTAGCAATAATGCAATAGCTTAATAGAAATATAACAACTTGTTTTGTGTTGTGTAGCCACCAGTGCATTCTGTATTGGAGCAGAGAATGAACCCGAGCATGCTGCTGACGACTGGATGCGTATCGCAGAGCTGCAGGCACGAAACAAAGCCTGTCTGCCTCACCTGAAGAGCAGCTACCCGCTGGAGTCCAGGGTACTTTTTGAATAGTTCACTTTCATTGCATTGTTTGTATACCACCAGAATCAAACTAAATCATTCTGCCTCAACAGCCCAGTCTGGGACCCTCATTCACCGTAACGGACGAGGACCTGCGTATGGGTGACCCGGATGAGACGATCCGACGTGCATCCATGATGCCAGGTCAGATCCTGGAGTCCCTGAACTCTCGCCGCTTCTCCCTTGCGCCGAGTTCGAGCCAGAGCTCTGCGAACTCCCAGCCCCAGCGCGCCACTATGTTGCCGGGTCAGATCCGTTCCAGCACTGCTGCTCACCGGGCCACTCAGGTTGCAAAAACAAGCTCAAACATGCGTGCTTCAGAAAATAAACGCAGCCCGCTGGCTCCCAAACGCCCTGGATCCCAACTGCAAGTGCCAGACACACCTGAGGTATGAGAAATTAAAAACCCTTCTTCAGAAAAAATAAATGTTTATTTATAGAAGTATGAAGGGATAATTATTGATTCCAGTTGATTGAGCTCCTCTGAGACTCACTTCTCCATGACAGCCTTTTAAAATAAAACTTGAACAGGGTTTGTACAAGGTGCTTGAAGTACATGAATTTGGCTTTAAATTTCATTTTACAATATATGTACGAACCTGCTTGAAGAAAATATGACATGTATTACTATTGTACAGTAGAATTAACTTTTCAAAGTAATATTAATAGTAAAAAAAACCTGTTAAAATGCAATTTTTTTTTAAAGACAGCACACAATTTTTCTTCATTGTTTTTTCATTTCAACAGAAAACTTCTTTTGTGCAGCACTTTTTTTTGCTAAAAAAAGGGAATTGTTAAATTTTAATTTGTCTGAATTGTAAAAGATTCATTAAATGGTTAATATTTGATTTCCACCATGGGTTAAATGTGTATTATGATAAATGTGTATTAAATGCATAAATCCAGAAAAATTTAAATGGACAACACTTAATGTCTGAATAAATAAAAAAATTCATAGGGCTCTATAATCGTGAAAGATTTAAAAAAATGTAATTAAAATATTTTTAATGTATTTTTTTATTAATTTAATGAATTAAATTGGAAATGCGTTTTGTTTATTAAAGTTTAATTAAACCATTAAAATGTAATCCAGAAAAATGAAAAGCAAAGCAATCAGAATTTGGGAGAAATAAAATGGTATTTGGGGTGAAATAAAATGTTTGTATTTATTTATTTTTTGAAAAATTAAATAGAATTTGGGAAATGTAAAAATGTTAGTTTTGTTAAACATTTCATGTTTTTTTTTTTGTGAATTTAAATAAATTAGACATGCTTTTTTTATTACTAAAAGTTAATTGAATTGAAAAATGAAATTGAAATGAGTGGGAAAAAAATTATTTTATAGGACAAGATTTTCAGAATTGGTTCTGAATGTCTTAAAAGCAGTCTAATAAACTCAAAACGTTACTAAAATGTAAAACTGTTGGTTACAGATGTTGTTATTTCCACAGGCGAAGAAGCTGGCAAGTTGCTTCCCACGACCCATGACACCTAAAGCCAGGTTCGGCAACAGTCAAAACAGACCTCCAAACTCGCCGGTAAGATACTTTGTTGGTTATTTCTTATGTAGTTTTCAACTGAGAGTAAACTTGCTCACTTATTAAAATTGCT